>NW_023503326.1:0-96005 GCF_014529535.1 Bradysia coprophila | reverse complement strand
CCTTATTTTCTATAAAAGGAAATCTAACAAATATTAGACTAAAAATGGGGGATGTTAGGGGCCTTTCGTAAATTACGGAACGCACATCAGGATTTTCCAGAGCCCTCTCCCGCTGTCAAGCAAAATGTATAAGAGTTTCCAAAAAATGTGTGTATCGTCACACAAGCCCTGTTATTTCTTGCGTCACGTAATTTATGAACGACCCCTTAACTACAACTTACACTAATTCTTGAGATATTGTCAGCGAAGAAACTGTCTGGCGTTTTTCTCAATATCTCAGGCAATGCACGCTGAACTGCAGAATTGGGTCCCAGTATTCTTCCAGTAACATTCAATAATCCTTCACGAACTTCAGCTAGCCGGTTGTTCCGATCACTAATTAAGATCCAACCTAATCTCATTCCAGGTGTCATGAATCGTTTCGAAAGCCCACTGCAAGTCAAAACTGGAACATTTATTGACAGTGAACTTATTGAGCAGTATTGAACGTCCGGAAAAGCGAAAAATTCATAGATCTCATCGGATATGATTGGTAAATTATGTGTGTCAGCTACACTTATGATTTCCAACAAATGTTCGCGACTAAACACATTTCCACATGGATTTCCTGGATTGTTGACGAGAATAGCTTTTGTCTTGTCATCGATTAAACTTTCCATGTGCTGCAAATCAACGTTCCAGTTGTTATTCGGATCGAGATTGTAATGCCTTGACTCTATATTCATTCCATCCGACCAAGTTTTATAGCTGACGAAAAACATTTTATAATTTCATGCTCATCAAAACATTACGTATCACTCTAATCATACTTATAGCACGGTCGAGGAATCAAGATGTTCTCTCCGGCTGATACTACAGTTAGAATACACATCTCCACCGCATGTCCACAACCACTTGTTAATATAACATCATTAGCCGATATATTGCCATGATGCTTTGAGTAATCGGCGACGGCTGCACAAGCGTCAGGTCTCCCTTCAGAAGGATTATACGGATATTTGTCCAATTCCACCGACTTTTTTAGCGCTTCAATCATTTCTCGAGCCGGTGGAAAATTACCGAAAATCGATGGATCTCCAAGTTGAAGCGTAATTACCTGCTTCTCTGGGTTCAATCTGATGTTTTGTTCGAATTTCAATTTCCTCAATGGGTTTATACTTAGTCGAGCATAGTTTGAAATTTTGACAATTTCTGAACTTTTTGACATGATTTTATTATAAAAATGAGTATGTTCAGGCAGGAATCACTTATCACACTTAAAATACAATCTTGAATAAATGAGCGATTCAAAAATTTATTTATATAACAAAAAGTGCAGGTCGTTTCCAAAACAACAAAAAAATCTTCAGAAGTGACGCAAATTAATTTCAAATCAATAACCATCACTAAATAGCTACTGTATGTAAACCTGAAGCTTTCAAAGTTATAAACTTAGTTAGAAAGATTAATTCGGGAATAAAGGCTCGGTACAGGTCAGGTATTCCTTGATCTGAATCTGATTCCTGATCTGATTTCAATTTTAAGAGTGCAAAACCTTACTTAATCGGACCCGATCTCATTTCGTCATAAGATAAGTTAAAAAAAAATTAAATTTGATTTATTCAAAAAATCAGGTGACTTGAAAACCTGCCTAGTGGGTTCAGATTATTATTTTATAGGTATCAAGTTTCAGGTTCATTCAGGTCGAGTCAACAATTGTTGATGTTGATTGTTGAGGTTTCAGGTGATATCAGCTTTTAGGTGGACAACAGAGCTCTCGAATATCAGAAATCTCTGAAGTGCTAGTACAAGTTCTGATACTGAGAAGAAGCTGTTATCGTTCACTTCTAGTCGAAGGCCTCGAATTTGAGTTCCGTTTAGAGCTCAGTTAGCGATCTCGATTGAAATTTGTCATGTGAAAATTTCAGTCAGGGCACAAACTTAGGATATTAATTTTTACGAACATGACATTACACACCCGTACCGTTAGCACACGAACCGTGTTGCATACAACGTTTTATGGAATACAGATAATCGAACTGTGCCATCAATAGCATGTCTCGTAATCATTGTTTCACACTTTCATAGAATATTTTACGCGTAAGTATCGAATTCCCTCGCTGTTGTACGTAGACACTGCTGTGGTAAACATGGAATTGCATCACATTTACATTTTTCAAGCTAACACAAAAAGTTATTTTTATTTGATAAGCTTTATCAGCTCGCCTCACCTTCAACTATTTCGTTTTGTATCTGGTTGTTTTTTTTTTAATTTTATAAATAAACAAGTTTGAGACATTTGGTTGCTTCAAGCAATTATTGCTTAATGCTACAATCCAACAGTACAGTTGTACAATTGTACAGTTGTGTGACACACTGTCAAGTTTTAGTACCCTATTGAGAGTACGTTGAAGTGCGTTATACAATCTGAAACTGATTGTTTTTCTGCCGAAGAGATGGGATTATTTATGGGAGTTTGAAGCAATAATGTATTAAAACTGGTCTACACGATGTTTAGTAAACACTGAAAGTATCTAACTTTTTAGGAATGTAATAGGACTGCTTATTATTCACTAGAAGAAGACAAAATTTTTTTTTTACATAAAACGAGAGTGTAAGTTGATTTTTTAATTGGTTTGCCGAACGATGTCAATTTTCTAAAATGGTTTAAGATTCAAGTTGAAAAAATATTACGCTTCGAACATTGCTGTTTGAAAATTTATGTCGACGGCTCTGCTACAAAAGTACTTCGAAAAGATTTATGAGGAAAAGGAAGTTCATAGCAAATGACAAACTTTCCCATTGTGAATAACTTTTGAGCAAAATTAGATGACGTATTGAATATCGTTCCAGTTAAACATCGCTCAGAGGGCGTTATTACCACTCAGGGCTCTCTCACGGAATACTTTTTGTTGAGTGGAAACCATACATAACACCCAGAGGGAAAAAATAGAAAAAATTCGATGTGACTGACGTTCCTGACTGGTGAGCTTTAGTCACCGTTGACTAATACACACTCATGATGTGAACCAAACAACTATTAGATTGTGCCATTTGTGTTCTCTATCGCCACTGTGAGACGTGGTGGTAGCGCTTACCTCACCAACAACTTCTCACTTTATGTCCTCAGTTGAGTAAATGCTTGACAAGCATTGCTTGTATTAAAATAGATACAATGGCACTGCTCCTAGCATTAATACTGATTTAACAAGTGTTAAATTTGGAAGATTCAGTGATAGGAGCTACCGCTTTAGATTGTTTGCATTGTAGGCTTTAATTGATACAACGAAAACAAGTCATTTATCTTCACGAAAACAAACATAGAGCCTAATGTGATTTTATCAGCCTCCGAATATTTTCTATGTTGAATAAAAACTTGTTGACGCTAGAAGCAGTGCTATTGAGCTCATTTCTTTGTCACTTTCTATTATAATTTTCCTATCTTACAGCTAAAACAAAGGTTAGATCAATATCAAAAATTAAAAAAGTTACTACTTTTCAAACGCTAACATTTTTGGCAATAATTGGAATATTGCTACGAATATCTATACTAGATTACTAGAATAAGAAAAGACTATTATTTGTCTTGAATGATAGGAATACATACAATATTTCAACTGAAAACTGTGTGCATTCTGAATTAATTTGCGATCAAAAAGTTTTTTCCAACATCGAAATGTTTTCAAAGAAAAACGTTAAGTTTACCTTATCATTCCGGAACGCTCTATCCAAACTATCGTGCATTTGACTTGCAGCCACGAGACTATTTACTACAAACATAGGACTAAAATTTAAAGCAGGGGAGGAATTACGACATCAAATTTTTTCCCTCTATTTAAAGTCAACTGTACCGATAGAGTACGATTCACTATTTCACTGTTGCTGCAACAAAGGCAATGTCAACAGAAATTTTTTTTGTTCGACGATTTTGTTCAAATAAAATGCTATCGTATAGCACATGACCTCAGGACTCTGGAACAGTAATCAGTTTTTCAATATATTTTCTTGGAGATACTTAAAGGTTTGAAAAAACGTTATTGTTACAGAGTCCTGAGGTCATGTGGTATACGATGGCATTTTATTAGATTGAATTCCGTCGATTGAAAGATTTTTTTTTCTGTAGACACGGTGTTGACGAATTTCGCGACGCGTCATTCACAATAACCCTCAAAGTGACATTTTCCTGTTACAAAATATGTCATTTTGTGTATCATTTAATTGTGAATCACTCCGGCGCTAGATTCCTAGCAGCCGTTGACACCGGGTTTGTTGCAGCGACATCTTTCGAAAAATGGCGGACCGTATTCTATCAGGTAGAATTGAGAAATAGTACATTTTCTACCTTGGTGTATATTTCGAGAATAACTTCGTTAGGGAAAGGAAACCGGAAGACTTTTGGCAATACCGGTTTTCGGTAATACCGGACACTGTAATACCGGTATTACCGGTTTTTCATAGAATTTCTTTTTCTCTATAAATCTCAAATGTAGTAGAAGAATTTAATGTGTAGGATCATTTCAGACTGTTTTAATGCAGATCACTAATTTGAATACTTCGTTCAGTTTAAAAAATTACTTTCATTAGGACACATCTAAATACAGTCATCGAGTAGAAGCGTACCTTCATTCTGTTGTATTTTCGTGTTGTTTAAATTCCTTCAACCTATTCTGAAATTTAAGATCTGCAGAAGCTTTAACAAAATTTATACACATTCAATGAAATCAAAACATCTCTCAATTCAAATTGGGTCTGAGTCCTCGTTTTTTCTTACAAAAAATAAACGAGAGAGTTTATCTCATGTAATTTTCAATAAAAAAGGGTTTTATCTGACACAATTTGAATTGCTACTCTAGAGACGCTTAGTTTAAATAAGATTAATGGTTTCGAATTTTCCAAAAGTCCATAATCGCTTACATTCCGCAGCTATGTATGTGGGACGAAATTTTTAGTGTGTTTTTATACTTGTGAAATCTTTGGATAAAAAGAAACTGTGTACTGGAAATAGTGGATCACTTTTATGTGAACGCCTCTGTAATCTAAACTGACGAAAAGTTTTAGTGAAGGCGAGAAATAGATCTACTCTTTGTAAATGACAGCACCATAGAAGTATGTAGCTTCAGAAGAACTCTTAGACCGATCGTCATGATAATTAGAGATCACATCTTTTTAGTGTAGAATATCTAGTAAGGAATACTTGAAGTTTAAATTACAGTATCACAACGCAAATTTTTAGACATCCTAAGATTTTAGGTGACTTCATTTGAAATTAGCAAAGGGCTATCACTCTTATACACCAAAATATTGTAATACAGGTACTTCTACCAAATTGTAAAGGCAAAGTTATTCGGTTTTATTCGTTTATTGATATTTTTTCAAGAAAATTACGTTGGTTTCGACAACTTTTACTATTCCTGTAAAAAACCGGTATTCAAGCTAGTAAAACCGGCATTCGGGATCCCAATATTACCGGTTTTACCGAAATCCCTTCCCTAAACTTCGTATCTACAATTGTGTATAACGAGCGCCAGCGAGTGTATATACAATTGTACATAAGAAGTGATTCGAGAAATATACACCAAGGTAGAACAATGTTTTATCTCCTGCAAGCTGATATTTCATACATTAGCGAAATAACCACAAAAATTTGGATTTAAAATTAATTAATTAAGCATGTTGTTTTAAAACGCATTCACAACAAAAAAAAACATCATACAGAGAATCCTTTATTTACTTACACATCCACCTCAACATTTCGTTCAAATCACATCATTCCGACTACTCCGATTATTTGATCGATGTAGAAGTGACTAACGAACCACTACCGACACCAATTGCATCGCGTTATGTGATTTGTTGGCGTAGTGGTCAGCATGTTTGGTTGATATGCTGCTGGTCCCGTGTTCGCTTCCGCCGTTCGGCGATTTTTTTTTTTTCAAATATGTAGATGGAAAGTAAATTTACCCTAGGTGGGTTATGTGTGAATTATCCAATCGTATAGGCTGTGGTTATGTATGTGTTTGTGTTTATATGCAGAAACTCGTAATTTATGAAATATCAGCTTGCAGGAGATAAACTCCTCTAGGGAGTTTTTGTTTATCTCGATAAATCTGTTCTCGACAGATAAAATTTGATATGCACCTATTGCCAGACTGTTATTTTGACGTGTAGGCATTATGGCCCACGCCTTCGGCTAGTGCAATAATGTCCTACACGTCAAAATACCAATCTTGGCAACAGGTGCATAATGTATATTAACGCAGAGTCCATACAATTTTTTCCTTAGTTGTATGGTTGTGGGGAAGCATCTGGTCCAGCTTAACGGACCATCGTTTTGAACTCCTCTAGGGTCCCTCTATTTAGAACAGCAATCAATTTTTGGGTGCATTTTCGGTAAAACTTTATTTTTGTTCAGGGGGGGTGTGAATGTCAGCGTTTCCCGAACCATATATCGTGCGGGAAAAATATTAATTTCTTCACGATTTATGGTACGTGAAAGGAATGACATGAATTTTTCCATGACTGACTATACGATTGATCTTATCGTGAATATAGTGAATGTGAAGTGTGTGTATTTTCACGTAAATTGATGTTTTTTGTCTATTTCAGTTGTTCGTACCTCGACAGGAAATGGATTTTTTCAGCACACGTCCTAATTTTCCTTATTCGCTTCGTTCGTAAGAAAGACTAAGGACTGGTGCTGAAAAAATCGTCATTTCCTGGCTTGGTACGAAAAATACTATTTCCTAACTAGTGTTAAAATATCGCGACTTCGTCGCTTATTTCCCACGTCGTTTAGGAAAAACGTTGTACATCCCTAGGATTGTTCGACCCTATGAAGAACAAAAGCATATAAAAATATTTCCAGTTAGGTGCGTGGACAAGTTTTTGTTCAAACAGCTGCAACACTGCATTTTTTGGACTGTAAAACACTTTTCACAGCCCAGTGATAGTCGTGCTTCAATTATATTTTTATCGGAATATCCCCCAGGAATCACGAGAGCTTTATCCTACAAGACTTTCACTTCACACGAACCTAAACTGGAACATTTGTCAAGCCACTTGAATTCATACAAAAAATGGAAAAAAAAATATAAAAAGAAAAGCCAAAGCACACAAAAATATAACGTAAAAACGTCTGTGCAAAATACATGTTTTTGAAATGACAGAAAAGCAAATTAGATTTGGTTTTTCAGTTAGTTTCATGATGAATACCTATAATGTTGATATTTTTACCTTCGTGAATGAGATGTTTCCTCCTTTTTTAATGAAACTAATTTGATATTATGATTTGATTCACAAGTGTGTTGAAACGACAAAAGATTATTCGGATATGAGATTACATTTGCCATAGGGTTATGGAATCACATTGTAGGGAATACACGTTCATAAATATGTGTCGAGGTCACCTGACCCATGAGAAAAATGATAAGTCACAACGCCTTAACACATAGTAGAACATAATTATCGAAAATAAATAGTAGTTTTCGAAAAGCGTACTAAATCGGTACAGGCATCGCGATAGCATGGTCAAAGGAAAGTAGAAAAAAAAGTTTCGTCTGGTGTAAGCTTAAAAAGGTTAAAATGTTAAAAAAAAATATTTCAACGAATGTGAAGAGAGGGTCGGAATAGACAGTTGAAATAACGCAATAAAGGGGATCTTAAATTTACTTAAACTTCAGTGGTCCAACATTAACGAATGGAGCTCTTTAGGAATGTGTCGAAATAAAATTTGAGTAAATTGGTTATCAACACGGCAGAGTAAAATAAACCAGGCAGGAGCGGTTCATTTTCGAAACGTCAAATAAGGGACCTAATACACTGTATGAAAATGAACTCAAATGAACACTGACAGAAATTGAAAAATTTTATTCGCAAAAAATATAGGGCTACTAGATTATTCAGGTTCCTAAGGAAATCGGCGCTCCTGCCTGGTTAACTTTTCTCTGTCGTGTTATCAACGAACAAAAATGTTGTCTAGCAAAACCGACTACAATTACTAAGGTGGTAAAACCGTTGGTTTTTAAAGTCTTAGTCAGAGTTTCTCAAACCATTGTCGCCTCCTAATTCAATTTTTGCAAAGTGTTTGTTTGTTAAGCACTCCTTTAAAAGGATTTATTAATAGGATAAAAGATGAAATTAAAAATATTCGAGAATGAAGTTCAAAACGATAGAAACTTTATTAAAATTATGGAAATTACCGTACATACTGATCGTTTCCCGCAACTCAACGGGTTTCATAAAATGTAATAGAATTGATTGTAATTGAATTGGACCTTAACTGGTCATTGCTCTTAATGTAATCATACAAAACAAAATCGCAATCCAAATAGAATAGCTGGTAAAAAGTTTCGATAATTTTCCGTTTGAAAACAACGCATACAACCAGTGAAAACTCTCTATCCACGACTGCCATTATTCACAAAGCATAAATTGTTATATTTTTTCGAAACTAAACGTGAGTGCAAATTAAATACGAAATCGTTGGGGAATCGACGTGATAAATTGCTGTGATAAAATTCATCACCTCAGAAATATTTTCACATTGTAAGTAGGGAATGTAACGTTTTCGGCCACACAATTCTACAGACACTTCATGTACCTTATGATTTTCGTATATATACATATATAATGAGTTGAGAATTCCTTTTGGGATTAGGAAATATGCTGCTAGCCACACACAAATGTTTATTATTGAATGGACTTCGGGATGAGGTTTCTTCTTTTAGACACGTTATAGTTTAGTACGTTTTTGTTATTAAATATTAATTTCTATTTTTCTCTATGTTTTTTTCCGTGTCAAAATTTATTACATCAACAGCAAATAAATCAAATAATGTGCTTGCGGAAGGATTTATTGGTTTAATGCGTGTGAATTGGTGCGCCTTGTGTCGAGGTACAATCATTCACATTTTTGTGTGTATGAATTTTAGTGACTAATGAAAATTAATGTCGATGTGGGGTCGTCGTAAGTTAATAAGAACTCCCTCATGCTTTCAACGAAAATTATTCATGACATTCTCTTACGGTTCAAGTGTGTAACCGAAACCGGTACACTTTTGATAATTTCTGATAATTGATGGGATAGAATTTATTCTAATGTTAACTCTTAGTCAAATGTTAATGAAAAACAAAATGAAAGGATTGCCACGTCTCTGAGTTAAATTCATTGTAGGCTTTTACACGTAATGCTGTTTATTTCTGGAATATAATTTGAGAGTATACTCATGACATACATAAAAGATTAGAAGACAAATCGATGGATACTGACTTCGATAAAACAGAGTAAAAGTCACCACATGCCATTTTTAGATTTATCAAGGTGGGATGATCAAATTAATTTTTTTTTTTTTTTTTCTTATTTCTGTTAATTATTTATTAAAGGAAAATGCGCAAAAAAAGACTGCTCACAATAATGACGCAGCCAGTAAAAAAGCGATCTTTTCTAAAATTAAATTTACAATAAATAAAAATCATCTATCCTGCTTTTCCCTAATGTGCCCAAAATACAGGCAGCGTTTCCACGTTGGATAGCGATTGAAATTCGTTGCAAAAGATAGTCCTTTGATCTAACCTCACCAGTTGCCTTTTTCATTAATGATCCCAATTTGTCCACAAATTTCTTCGTTTCAGGACCCATGCAACCTAATGTCTCGAAAGCAAGCGGAGTGAATAAATAATTTTGCTTTAATTTCATATAATGATTATGTTTATGCCTCTCCGCTCTGTCAGCAATTGACCGTGCTTTCTTTGATGAATCGGTAATATAGGATGCAGCCATTGTATCTCTCACAGTTACATCCCACAACAATGATCTACCATGACTCCATGGTATCAAAGTCACTCCATCAGGTCTTTTACCATCATCTCGTGAGATACCAGGTGGCTGTATTATGTTAGGAATACCTGCACTAGAAAAACCATGAGAGAAAATCATATTCATACTGTCATGTCTAGCGAATTTTCCTTCTGCACATTTAGCACATGATAGACCATGTAAACCATCCTTTGCAACAATCTCACCACAAACACATTTATGTTCTTCGCATAATTGAGAACCTAGTCGAAGACCAACAGCAATTCTAGAGGTGTTATTATCCAGTAACAATCCCAATTGACTCGATGGAACCACCTGCAGCCACTTTGAAGATTCTTTAGTCGATGACGCAAGTAGTCTGGCACGAGTCTTAAGATCACCAGATTCGAACATCTCATTAAATTGATGCTTGATCTTAGGTAGGTCCCAATTTCTTTGTTCTTTTCTCAATACCTCATTTTCTGGAATAAATTCAATTGGAATTTCAGAAATAAATTTTAAAATTTCTTCATCAATAATTTCTAGACCAAACTTCTGAAGTATCATGTTAGATAAATTTGATGAAGAATAAATAGAAGACAAATACGCTGGTACTGCTAGCTCCTCAACTCTTCGAACACCCAAACCCCCAAATGACAACGGAAAAGAAGCCTGATCCCACGATGAACCTTCTACTCTAGTATTCGTAATAGCTTCTAATGTTGATCGAAAAATTTCGTCAACAGCCTTAAGACTATCCGACAACAAATAAGCTTCAGAAGCACGCAACAAATAACTGAATCTACAACTACTCAAAGACTTCCTGAACACACACAAAGCAGGATGAACATCCATCAATCTCAACCTGTCACACATCAACTTAATCTCTTGCATCTTTGACGAAAACATCCTCTTTAGACCAGACTCAAATATCGGGGCACCTAACATCTCTAGAGACGACTCATCAACCTTCTTAATACCCGGCAACAAGGCCGATATCTCAGCATACATACAAGCCTCTTCATCAGGATTAATGATTTCGAAATACAGATCTAGTGACACGTTGGTCGTTTCCTGGCATCATTTAAATCACTGTAGCCTTCCTGTCGCAACCAGGAACATATCTAAATGGTGCCGTCGGATGTGAATTTAGAGGAAATTTTTTACTTGTGAGGTCAGCTTGGCCGTATCTGTTGTTTTCACGTTGTCATTAACAGCATTACAGCACAGGATCAGTGCGTTGAATTGTCGGTACTCTTTTGATTCTCCTCTTCGGATTTTAAAATTTATTTATTTTTATGTGGATTTTGTGTTAATCTGAATTGTAAACTTGACTTAAATTGCTAAATAAAAATCCAGAGTGACAAGCGACATCCAAGGCGACGACATCGGAAGGTCGCACCATATGTCACGCTTTAATCTCCCATTTTTTGAATAATTTTACGGGACATTTTCCGACGATACGGATTAGGGTGGTCCAAATTTGAATGAATTTTCTTTATGACTGTTCGGTTTTCTCTGGCTGTCAAATGAGAGATCATGACGAGAATCTAAGATAGGGAAAAGAGAATTGGGGATCAATTGACCCTCCAATTTTTCACCTGAATTTTTTTGTTTATTTTAGTAGTCGTAGCAAGAGTGTTTTTTGGTCACTTTAATATGCATGCGCATGTGATTATATTGTAAACTTTACGGTGATACGGATGCGTGCGTAGCTAAAGACCAAAAGCAGACTTAACGGACATACTGTTTTACAGCGCTAAGACATCGTTGATTGTTTAAATAGTTCATGGCAATGAGTATGTAACATGTAACATAGACGGTTACTATAAATATACTCTACAGACAGACAGACACAAAGTGGTCGCTATTTCACATT
The DNA here is from genome assembly GCF_014529535.1 of Bradysia coprophila. NCBI lineage: Eukaryota > Metazoa > Arthropoda > Insecta > Diptera > Sciaridae > Bradysia > Bradysia coprophila. Next base: position 84,354 of record NW_023503326.1, on the reverse strand, counting down.
AGACTTAGATTTTATCTTTGATCCCATTGTGGCGATTGCTATTTGCTTCTTTATTACCCCAAAGAGTCGAGAAATCTTGTCCGATAATTTTACTGCCGACACGATGGTTTGTATATATTTCACATACATTTTGCTTTTGAAGAATAAAAGTTTAAATTTCATTATATTATTGTTTTCGCTGTTACAGCCAATTTTCTTTTCCGAACATTAAGTATCACGTAAGTGCTTCATTTTAATTGCACAACTCGTTCAAACATATAATAAAATTTGACCGCCAAATGCATGTTATACAAACAAATTATAAACTCAATTTAAATGTAGACTTACATTAACAGTTGGTTTAACTTCCAAGAATCCTCCATACTGTTGTGCAATTTCACACTTGATCTCGGAAGCATTTTTCAACTGAAAGCCACTTATAAAATTATCGTTTTACATAACCGCAATTTGAAGAACTCATTACGGGAAAAATAACGAACTGGAAAAAGAAGCTTTTTTGGCATATTCAATTCTGAACAATTATACGTTCAGTTAGTTTTTCACTTAGAGAACGAATGATCACTAATGCACTTGGTATGTGTGGTGTGTTCACTAATTGAATAGCTACAAATAGAATTCATCTCTCCGGCTATGTACAAAATTTAATTTAGGAGTTGTGTTGAATAAAGCTTAATTTAATGAACGATGGTTCATGTGCGTGCCTATGACGGTCTGAAACCTAAAAAATTTATTTGTTCATTGTTGTTATTGTACGCTAGTAGCGTCGCGTTGTAGACAAGAGAAAGTTAGTATCTGTCAGCTTACTGTAGCTACACATAGCAACGCACCAGAGACCTAATTCAAACAGAGAATCAAAAGAAAATTTTTGAATTAGGTATCTTTCGCGTTGCTACGTGTAGCTCGTAGAGTTACATTGTTGTTGAGAAATCAAAAATAATTAATTATTACCATGTTCTGTACTTTTTATAAGAAATGTTCTTATTGCGAGAGCTTGCACGTTGAGTAATAAACTACGATGCAGTCGGGAAACGTTATTGCCATTTCGTTTCAAATTTTATCTGCCTAGAACGATAATCTCGATGTTATCCCCAAGGCTGTAAACTTTGGGGAGGTCAAGCAGACCGCCATTTTATTAGATCCGCGGGAACAAACCACGTCTGATGATTTTACATACACAAAAAATTCACCACATCATCACGGCGATGACATTCATCACAGTATGTGAATTTTCGTATGAAATCCGCCATGTTATCATCAAGTGTGGTGTGTAACCCGCGTATCTGTATCTGCGTGCCCCAAAGTTAACAGTCTTGGATATATTTGTTCTCGGCAGATAAAATAGCGTATGTACCTCTGTCCTAAATGTTTATTTTGACGATTTGGATTATGTACCACGCCTTCGGCTCGGTAAATAACTCCCAAATCGTCAAAATAAACATTTTAGACAGAGGTGCATAGTCTACTATAATCACATATGGGCGGTGTTCGGATGTCAAAATTACTTAACTAAAAGAATAATTCAAAAATTACACTTCAGGTCTATTAAAACAAGTCTTGTTTTCGCTTATGTGATAAAATAGAGTACACACTCGGCAAGCCTCGACTTCTTCGTGACAAGTGTGTAATATATATTACTTTACACTCTCCAAACCATGAAAACACTGAATATCACGCGTCAAAAGTTATCGGCAACCACACTTTTTTAGTTGTCTCTCAGCAGACCTTGCAAACAGGTCTAGGGGTCCAGGCGATGTTTTCCTTAATGGTGGAGTTTGTTTATGTTATCCGTCAAAGAGAGAAATTTGATACGAAGGCAGAGCTTACTCTCTGTATCAACGAGGAGTGTGATGCACATCGAACGATCAACTCGTTCGGCTTTATATCACATATTTTCGGATTCGTTTTTATTCTCATTCTTCTTTTATACATTCAAGTTCAACCTTGAACGGTGTGTATTATATTTGGTTTTGTTGTTTGTGTATTTCATGGTGTGACGAGTGTAAAATTGTATATGTGTGAATTCGTACACCACGAGAATAATTTTTGCATATGATTCGTCTCGGTATACGAATTCACACTTCTACTGTAATTTCGTGGTTTCAATCCAAGTGATCCAAATAACTTTTGCTATCTCCGCAGGACAAATGACAATTAAAAGTGAACACAGTCACTCAATTTGCGCTGCCGAGATTGTAATTAACAAGGTTTTCTTTACCAATAAAAAACTTCTTATTTGCAATTATTACTGGTAATTCTACCAGTATCAAGACGTTTCTAAAAGAATATCTGTTTACCGACCTCATTAGGTTCCATTATGATTAACTTTTTTTTAACTAAATTGTCAAAAGCAAAAGGCTGGTTGAAAATCTATTAAATATGGCAGTAAGAAAAAGATCAACTTTGTTGAATCGTAAAAGCCCAAATTTGTAACTTCGTTAATATGAAGAATAATTGTTTCAATACACAAAGTTCATTAATGATGATTAGTAAATAATTGCTCCGATAATCTTCTATTATAATGAATATGAAATTAGTAATGTTTCATTATACGCCGCCGTCGTCGTCATGTGTATTTTCTGTTTGTGAAAGCGTCGATTGAATGTCTACCATACTAATTATAATAATCGTTCTAACATAGTTAAGTCTAATAAAATGACACGATATTCAGATGTCTTGATGTCTTGGTATCTTAGCATTTCCTTGAAAAAGATATATCACTCATAAGTGGTAATAGTAGATTACAGCCAACGCTAAAGGTAATTCAAACCCTCGGCGGATCAAAGAAATAACAGATCCTGACTTTCAGGTGACTAATCTTGTTGCTCCTGCTAAGTTTGTAAAAGGCAACTAGCTGCAACTTGATGCAAACAATTGATTATGTGCGTAGCATAATGAAACTAGATTCGCCCGCAAATATGGATGCGTGCGTAACTGTGAGTTTGCTTGCATTACCTTCAGTGTTAATATACTTTGGATTACAGCTGTGCTACAACATAAATCCGATGCGCACTTATGTTACGGGCTGTTTACATTAGTTCTTCTTAACTTTTGCTTTAATGCGACGTTAGCTTTGTTAGCACAGACAAAGAGAGACCTGCTGACCATACCAATCAAGGAAACAATTGTTAATTCTGACCGATTTTCAAGAATTTTTCTTTGTTGCAAAGATAATGAAGACTGTATAGCGGAGTCATTGTTGTCAGTTTCCTAACAAAATGGCTGACAGTCACCATATTGGATTTTTTATAAGTGAAACATATAGGTAAAAATGAAGGATGAAGAAATTAGCTATGTACTGGCTGTATATTGAGGTATATGTCCTTATATCGAGCTGTGTTTACCTGCAAAATGCCACATTTTCGCTGATGTTTATCGTTCCAATCGTATATTATACTCGCTGAGCGAATATTTTGTTGAGTCATCGTCCTTCCGAACGCATCGTTAAGTGCAACTTGAATACAATATGTGTGGACCAAGTAATCCTAGAATCCGAGCTGAGCTCATGCTCGACGCCTTCATTTACAACATCGGGAGAGCTACGATTCTTATGACTCATATCATGATGACTTACCGGATTTGAACTTGAACACTCGAGCCCTGCGAGTACAAGATCATAACAATTATAAGTTGAAACTGAAACAAATTCGGAGGCTTTTTTTACGTTACAATTTGGCAACGGGCTGAAAGTTCGACTATTGGAGTATCAAATGACCGTTGAAATACATCACTACACCATTGACAATATGAAACTACAAAAGATTGAAATGAAAAGTGTGCTCGGTAGCTCAAGTGGTAAGAGCATCACCACGTTAAGGTGAAGATTGTGGGTTCGTCTCCAACCCGTGCACCAATTTTTCATTTCAAATTACATGTCCACGAGCACACTACAACACATTACACTGACTCATTTGGTACTTTGATGATCCGTTGCAAGAACCGCAACCAGTGCCGCCTTTTACCTTTACGGACACTTTAAAAAATAAATTAATTTTTGTTCTTGACGTTTTTTTTCGGGCGCCAGTTTTTTCAGTTTCTTTTTGGGCGCCAATCTTTTTTTCCGGGCGCCACGGGCATTTGCCCAATTTGTCCATATGGAAAAGGAGGCACTGACCGCAACGTTAAAAATGTAACGTGCAGCCAGGTACCTAAAACTTGGTAAGTAACTTCTCCATACAAGATGTATAGCATGACAACTTATAAATCAACGGTTTTTACGTCAACTTGGATGAAAATCGCAATTTCTTTGTTATCGCATTATGCACGTAGTTATCGATCCAACAGAGTATTCAATATGGTTTATTATAAGTTAATGATATTGTCGCTGCATATTACACCAATCTGTGTTACTAATTAGAAAATGTAAAATACGAGGAGGTGTAATGTTAGACATACTTCAGTTAACGATTTTGAGGGTAGTGTAAATGAAACAGGTCTTCGATTCACTTGCAGTGAGTAAGGCGGATATTTATCTCAATCAGAGCTCGTTTTCGTGGTGACTCAATAGTTCAATTTCTAATTTTTCTGACTGAAGTGGCGAGTGACGTAAGTAAAATTGACTCGTAAAACCAAACGGATTTTAATGAATGGTAAATATTATGAATGGGGAAGTGAAATCAATGAAAATTTCTTCAAACATACTTAATTGGACATAGAATGAGTTTATCTTAGGATTGCCAAACATTTCTCCAGATGCACTTGCATCAGCTCAACACCTGGTGGTTGAGTCTTTAATATAAAGTCTGTGTGTTCAGTTCACGATATGCGCCGTAATAATAAGTCAATATACCGGTTTATTTTCGGAACTATTATATATATATACGTTACGTTCGATTAAAGTAATGCTTCTCAGTGTGCAAACATATCACTTCAATGATTTATTTATTCATCCGACTTCTATAAATGTGTACAAAATCGATTCTGGAAACCATTGAATTATATAAATTGCACTCACAAGTAGACGGCATTGTCAAAATCGTTAAACTAACTTGCATGAATAATTGACGAACAGCATTTGTGAAATTGGAATGCACAAAGGTTTTCTTGTAGTTTCCACACAGAGTATTTATATCATGAATGAAAGAAGAACCAATATCACACACGACAAGATGGTACATGCTTGCTGCACATACAGCCATTGTGTTATGTCGTTTTGTAACCGTATTACATTTACCAGCATATAATGGGATATTACTCATTGCCCGTTTCGTTTCTGAAAAGGTTTAGCTACCATTATAGTGTACCCCTTACATTTCTCAGATATTACATCGAACTTCAGTGTCTTTTCCAGTGTTTTTTTTGTGCTGTACGGTCCGCATCAAATGAATACGAAGCTAAATTTTTAAAAAATAATAAAAGATTAACCGGAAAATCAGCAAACTTTTTACGGAATGGATGCGAAAGAAGAGACGGCATTCTCCGGATTTTCTCTTCGAACTGGCATAATCAAAATTTCTTTTACTTCATACAGCAAAATTTTCGATTATTTACCTGCCTCACGTGTAGGCCCATGATATAATGCATCTCTTTGCAATTTATCATTTTTTTTATATTAAGGAAAGAAAATCCATTTTCCGATATTTGTGCATGAGAACAATAATTTCTGTTTGTATAATGGTTTCTTACGATGCATAAAATGTTCTGGATACACAAACGTCTCGCTCACGTATTCCATTACCTTTAAAAATTAATTATTTCTTATAACCAATCGTAAACTTCAACGAAACTACATACTTCAATACACAGCTTTTTTTCATTTCAACGAATTAAAAGCTTTATTACTTATTCTTAGCCACACTTAATCCACGTAATACGTAATTACAATGTTGCACTAATTTGGTGTTGTCAGCGATACAAATATTGGGTTAATGTATATGTATGTACGTCTCTATACATAACAACCATATCTGTAAAGGGAATATGGTTTACGTGACTTGAACCGAAAATTTTTGCTTCGTGGTAATCGAAATTTACTATGTTCGAAGAAAGGAAGGGTTTTAGTGTTAAATCCAATCCAAGACGAGCATTTCTTACCTAACATTTTATAGAAACATGTTTTTTTTGCCGTTCTATACAAGTTAAAAGGAAGATGAAGCAAAAGGTAAGCTAATACGAAATTTTATGTTAGGAAGTATAAAGCATTTTTAATCGAATTTTCATGAAAATCGATTTTCTCAGAGTAGCAAAAAAAATGTTAAATTTTGAACGAGTATTTTAGCGCGATGGGATTTATCGGATACAAAAAAAAACGAGACGTTAGAATTACGTATTTAAACTCAGCAATTTTGTGTTGTCCCGACAACACATTTATCAAGTAGTAAGCATGCATATCCAATTTTCCATTCAAATATCACAATCATTACGGAAATTGTTTCCAAATTAGAATGTAGATGACAGTGTCAGTTGATGAGTCCCCAGCGTCAAAGCACATTGCTAGTGGCAGCTGCAGCAGACCACGGAAATGGTTCATTATTAATACTAGTACTTATAATAGTACTTATTAATGGGGCAAATGGAGACGATGCTGAGGTCTGTAGGTATCCAAGAAGTCATTTATCCCACGGGAGGTAATGTATTTTACTCAAGAACTTGAACAGTATCTGAACAGTATCTGAGTAAAACAAAATAGTTCAACGCCATAATTCCTTCGTATTTGGTCATTAAATCTCACATCACACACACACACACACACACACACACTATGTGCGCAACATTTATTTAGCAAAAGCAATTAAAAATCACAATTTACATAAATACATTCATATCGAGACCTTACATCAATAATGGGATATATATTTTTACCCGTCTAAATTATTCTTTTAAATCAGCAAAATTATAGTTGTTATCTGCAAAATTATTAATTTTTGACTGCAGTTTTATTCCTTTTTCCAGCAAAATTATTTTTTCGACCGCAATTTTTTTTTCTGCAAATTTATCTTTTTTACATCAGCAATTTTATTTTTTCTAACCAGCAAAATTATTAGATTTTTCTGTAATTTTCAGCAGCAAATTTTAATTTTGGTATCGGCAAAATTATTGACTTGCAAGAAACAAAATTATCGCATCGTCTAATATTTAGTCACGTAAAAAGCGTTTTAACACGCCGAGCGATCCGGCCCATTGCCCCGGAGCGAAGCGGAGGGCCGCAATGCAAGCCGGGCGCCGGAACGGTGTCGGTAACTTAGGAGTTAATTTTTTTTCTCTCGCATCGTCTAATATTTAGTCACATAAAAAGCGTTTCAACCCGCCGAGCGATTCGGCCCATTGCCCCGGAGCGAAGCGGAGGGCCGCAATGCGAGCCGGGCACCGGAACGGTGTCGGTAACTTAGGAGTTAATTTTTTTTCTCTCGCATCGTCTAATATTTAGTCACCTAAAAAGCGTTTGAACCCGCCGAGCGATCCGGCCCATTGCCCCGGAGCGAAGCGGAGGGCCGGAATGCGAGCCGGGCGCCGGAACGGTGTCGGTAACTTAGGAGTTAATTTTTTTTCTCTCGCATCGTCTAATATTTAGTCACCTAAAAAGCGTTTTAACACGCCGAGCGATCCGGCCCATTGCCCCGAAGCGAAGCGGAGGGCCGCAATGCGAGCCGGGCGCCGGAACGGTGTCGGTAACTTAGGAGTTAATTTTTTTTCTCTCGCATCGTCTAATATTTAGTCACATAAAAAGCGTTTGAACCCGCCGAGCGATCCAGCCCATTGCCCCGGAGCGAAGCGGAGGGCCGCAATGCGAGCCGGGCGCCGGAACGGTGTCGGTAACTTAGGAGTTAATTTTTTTTCTCTCGCATCGTCTAATATTTAGTCACATAAAAAGCGTTTTAACACGCCGAGCGTGGGCGCCCACGTAAGGCCAAACATGCTCTGATTGTAGCGTAAGACTTTGTACTTTGTTTTTTTACGGGCTGCATCATTGTGAGCAGCCTTTTTTTTCGCATATTTAAATAAAGAGAACTATCTTAAAAAAAAAAAAAATTTGTTAGTCGAAAAGTGATAAATTTGCCGATAAAACAATAATTCTGCTGATGAAAATTTGTCGACGAAAAATAAATATGTCGTTGAAAAGCAATAAATTTGCTACTCAGGCAACAATAATTTTGTTACTCAGGCAACAATAAATTTGTTAGAAAAAATATTAAATTTGCAGAAAAAAAAGGATAATTTTGCAGAAAAAAAAGAATAAAATTGCCTACAAAAAGATTAATTTTGCTGATAAAAACAATAATTTTGCAGATAAAAAGAATAATTTTGCTGGTAAAAGAATAAATTTGCTACCAAAAAAATAGATGCCCATCAATAATCAAAAATTTTCTTACACAAATTGTCTCAACTTATTCTTAAATGTCAGTCCACATTTCGCACTTTTCAAATCACCTGGCAACGCGTGTGAAATTTTGTTTTCTTCCCGGTATCCGAGTCAAATTTCCCGGTATCTAAAATCGTAAATTTGATATTTCGCCAAATATTTTTCAAGAATTTTTCGATTTCCCGGTATCTAAAGAATTTTTCTGAAAACTTCCCGGTATCCAGGATACCGCGGATAGCGTGAATTTCCACACGCGCCTGGCAAAGAATTATATTGCATCAGTCCCCTATTGAGCGCTGAGTTCCAACTTTTAACACTTCTGTTGCACTTCACCCTAAAGTCGTTCCTTGATCTTGTCGGATACGCGTGAATGTCGCGATTGAACGTCACCATTTCACTGAGATATCGTGGTAGCTGACCATTTTTAAGTTTTCGTATGAATTTCATCGTTGTTTCGTTGACCCTTTGCCTGACGCTCAGTAAATCCAGTGCCTCCAACATACTATCGATAGGTGTCAGTTTTTTGCAACGGAAAATCGCCCGCATTGTTCTGTTCTGTGGTTTCTGCATACGGTCGAATGATGAACTGTTGCTCAAACAAAGAATCGATGCGCAATAGTCGAAGTGTGGCGCAATTACCGACTTGTTAATTCTTATTCTTGTACCAATGGTCAAATTCCTAGCCAATACAGACAGCACACCAACATTCTTGGCCACTTTCTTGCATACGTAGTCTACGTTGGATTTGAAACTTAACTTTTCGTCTAGCATCACACCCAGGTATTTGAATTCGCGCTCAATTCCCAACACTTCTCCATCCATCCATATCGAGTTTAACGGCGTTTTCATTGATGAGATTCCGAGCACCATCACTTTTGTCTTACTGACATTGAGTTTTAACTTGTTCAGCTTCAACCACTGGTTTATCCTCTCTAGCTCGCTGTTCATTTGATTTCGCATTGCGTCAATATCATTACCGTGCAGGTAAATTAAGGTGTCATCAGCATACAAGTTTATGCACTGTGTAGTTGGCTTGGCATATCATTCACATATAGCACGAACAGAATAGCGCATAAAACTGATCCTTGAGGAACTCCCAGGTTATTTGAAATTCGATCTGAAGTGTACCCATTCACTTTATTCTGTTGACTTCTTTCCTCCATATACCCGGCGACCCAATTCATGACACTTTTCGAACAGCCCAGTTTTTCTCAACTTTTCCAGAAGCCTTTTCCGGTCTATTGTCTCGAACGCTCTTTTTAAGCCAATACAAGGCTAAGCTCCGTTTCGCAAGAGTGATGCATTCTTTACCCTGACTGATACCACTATAACAATTCATTCTCTATTATGTATTCCACTTGACTTTTCACTACAGTTTCGATCAATTTTTCCAGTGTAGTGAGACTACCAGATGTCTTCTTTTTTATTTTTAATCGTTTACCAACCAACTAACAGGCCCAAGACAAGTCAGTCCATACAAAATGAAAATAATGATAACACACTTACAAAGGGAAAATTACAATGAGTTTTAGAATAGAAAATCAAACAGAAAAATTAGAAAAAATCATCTAATGTAGTCCGCGTCCAATCGAGTAAAACCAAAACATCTAGGTGCTCACCAGTCGAAATAGTTTCTCACCAAATCTTTATTCTCAGTTATGGTGGACCCAATCACATTTAGACTGTCAAAATAAAGATCGTGAATAAAGATCGTATTCTGTTGAGTGGCGAGTTTCTTTGATAATTCGTAGTCATTTTCGGCAGATAAGAGATCGCATTATGTCTAGTCTTTCTCACTGGTTCACGATACGAGGGTCTTAGCGACGTGTCAACATGCTTGTGGACGATCTTGTAGAGCATAATCTCATTGTTCTCCAATCTCCTCGATTCAAGTGAGTGCATCTTCAGATACTTCAACCGCATAGGATACTTAGGTCTTATTCTAAACGTGCGCGTGTAACATAAGCAGTAAAATCGAGTAAAAGAGTATAAGGGGAATCATAATAACAAATGAACCGTGTTGGATAAAGAAAAACAGAGAGTCTCATGAATATGCTGAGTATTTTGAGAGATGAGTCTAATATTTTTGGATTGGAGGAACTCAATGAAACATTGAACGAGAAACACGTTTCCAAGGTAATTGCTTGATTCGACTAGCAGCACTATATTAAATCTCCACTCTTCACTAGTTAAAAGAGGGGTCTGTGCACTATAGACACGAAATTACGAGTTATGACATTGACTGCTGTCTTTTTGTATTTCGGCTTTATGCCTTTCATATGATGAACTAGAGTAAGCTTAGCTACTAACTAAATCATTTATTGGTATCGTTTTTGGTATGGCTAAAGGTTGCATAAGTTAGAAATGTTAGGTCTATTTTAAATGAACTTTGATAGTCACTAACACAAAAAACGCAGATTTCATAGCCAGGTGTAACGTGTAACATACGGTATAATGATACTTTTTGTCATGATTGCTCCAAATTTCAGAAGGTTATTCGTGTGATCCCCCGTCTGTGACGCATTCACGTTTTTTTGTGTATGAAAACGTTTTAATCTTTATTTCACTGAGCAAGAAGCATTACCACTACGTCACGGTCTAATCTTTATGGGTTTTTGTGGGCATTGAATTGATTTGGAAATGATTTCGGTTCTTTCATCATTACTTATTGTAATCGTATCATAAAATTGAATTAATCTTGGAACTGCTGATAATAAATTTTCATTGAACCAGTGGCTGTGATTAGATCTGTAGTATTATTCAATAAACGACAAAGTCGAAGCCATCAATTGGGTTTTTCTTAGACGATTCAGGGAATGACAGTGCATTGTTATACATTTTATAGATTATTTTTGATAAGAATATCATAGAATTAGAAAGCTCTCGAGATAATTACAGTCAAAAATGTTATTTATAAAAGGTCGATCGGGAATCTTTTTGTTTTAATTTTCAGCCATGAAAGTGTTTGTGCTTTTACTAGCCGTACTCGGCACTACTCTAGGTAATATGACCAAAATTCATTCTTTGATGAGATACCAAAAATTGAAACCAACAAAATTCTATTTATAGCGGCAAAATTGGATAAAACTCCCAATGGCCTAGCAGCGTTACTCGCCGAAAAAGGAGGCGTACCAGTTGGTGGAATTGGTACTCGCATTGTGGGAGGTGGGCTTTATTGGAATCAAAGTAACGCTGCCGTTCAATATTCGCTTACGTTTTTGTTTTCTAACAGGCACAACTACACCAATTGAACAAGTTCCATACATCGTTTCCATGCAAGTAAGAGATCATGCTTTGCACCCGTCAAAAAGCAAAACTTTATTCTTTGTTTGTGTAAACAGAGATTTGGCGCTCATCGTTGTGGTGGTGGGATCATAAGTCCAACGAGAATCTTAACTGCAGCGCATTGCCTCTATGCATGGACGGGCACAGGATGGGCTCCAATTCCACCAAGTGAACTATCAGTTCGAGCTGGGTCATCTAGCAGTACAGTGAGTTAAAATTAATCGCGAGTGGACGTCTGCAGTATGTCTCAAGTTAACTAAACCAAATTTTATTTAAAAGACTGGCGGTCAACTTATTCAAGTTGCAAGTTATGTAAATCATCCCCTCTACAATGAAAACACATTAGACAACGACATAACGGTAATGCATCTTGTATCGGCATTGGATTTATCACCTGCCGGTGTGGCTATTATTGGATTGCCGGCGCAAAATGCTGGAGTTGCTGCAGGAACATCAGCACGAGTGTCTGGCTGGGGTGCCTTATGGGAAGGTGGTCCAGGATCTGTAGCTTTACAAGCCGTAAATGTTCCAGTCGTCACTAATGCTGAGTGTAATGCCTCATATGGCGGTGGCATCACAAACGGTATGATTTGTGCCGGTTTCCCAGAAGGTAATTTCTGAAATTCCACTGAATATATTGGCACGAGCGGGCACTAGTATTAATGTAATGTATTCTTAGGAGGAAGAGACGCCTGTCAAGGTGACTCAGGTGGCCCACTTTCAGCTGGCAATCAGCTGATTGGTGTTGTTTCGTGGGGAGAAGGATGTGCCAGGGCAGGTTTCCCAGGAGTGTACGCACGAGTTGCATATTATAGAAACTGGATCGATGCAAACTAAGTCTGACAAAATAAAAATAAGTTAACGGAAATCCATCATTGAATTCAATTTCCATTTCCAATTGTAACAGTTCGTGTTCCGTTTCCAGTTGTAAGCTTTTTTGTTGTTGCCAAAATCGTTTGACCAGTGTCGCAATAAGCTCATCTATTGTTTCGTCTGTTATGAAAATTATCGTTAAATTAGTCATTTCAATTCGTCACTTCAAGCATGAGTGGTACTCACTGTCCGATTGAACAAAATGTTTGAGTTTCTGTCACCAATTGTAAAAATTGTGTTACTGACAATCAGCCCCGGTGAAAAAAAAAACGTATTTGAGACCCTTTTTGAGACCGAAACTTTTGTATGGCCGTGAGACTACGTATTTCGAGCCTTTGAGAATATTTGAGACCGAGAATTTATCGAAATAGTTCATCGGAGTTCATCCAAAATTCATGAGACGTCTCTCTTTAGACTCATTTGAGGATGTTCTAGTCTGACTGAGTGGTCTGGTTTCGGATTTCCTAGACGTAGTGAGACTGACTGAGTGGTCTGCTTTCGGATTTGCTAGACGTAGTGAGACTGACTGAGTGGTCTGCTTTCGGATTTGCTAGACGTAGTGAGACTGACTGAGTGGTCTGCTTTCGGATTTGCTAGACGTAGTGTGACTGGATGAGTGGTCTGGTTTCGGATTTGCTAGACGTAGTGAGACTGGATGAGTGGTCTGGTTTCGGATTTGCTAGACGTAGTGAGACTGGATGAGTGGTCTGGTCTCGGATTTGCTAGACGTAGTGAGACTGGATGAGTGGTCTGGTTTCGGATTTGCTAGACGTAGTGAGACTGGATGAGTGGTCTGGTTTCGGATTTGCTAGACGTAGTGAGACTGGATGAGTGGTCTGGTTTCGGATTTGCTAGACGTAGTGAGACTGGATGAGTGGTCTGGTTTCGGATTTGCTAGACGTAGTGAGACTGACTGAGTGGTCTCATTTTGGATTTGTTAGACCTTCTGAGACTGGATGAGTGGTCTCATTTTGGATTTGTTAGACCTTGTGAGACTGGATGAGTGGTCTCCTTTTGGGTTTGTTAGACGTTGTGAGAATGGATGAGTGGTCTCATTTTGGATTTGTTAGACCTTGTGAGACTGGATGAGGATAAATGAGTGTCATAAAAAAAAAAAACTTTTTCAGACTTCTAATTTTTGAGTTTTTTCTAGACCGTTTGAGACTTCTCTTTTTTCAGTTTTTTCTAGACCGTTTGAGACTTTTCATATTTGATTTCTTTTTAGAACTTTTTTCTTCGTTCGTTATTTATCGGAAGATTTTTTTTGTACTTCTATGTTGAGTTCACAGATGGCCACTACCCTTTACTTTTTTTATAATTCGCTAGACCAAACTGACTGAAATTGTAGAATCGTTAGTAATATTTGAATTTTTTTATTTTACCTTTTTTTATTTGTAATGTTTTTTCCGGTCACCCATCCAAGTACTAACCGCGACGAATGATGCTTAACTTTCAATTTGGACGGCCGTCGACGTTCACGTGCTGCTAAATCAGATATATCTATTTGGAGTTCTAATTTTGAACCGTTGTTACAATTTCCGAGGTCGGATGAGCAGTCTCATTGGCAGGCGGCTTGAGACCGAGTGAGTGGTCTTTTTTGAAGAAAATAATTTTCTTCAATTACTGAGACCGGTTCAGTGGTCTCATTTGAAGAAAATATTTTCTTCGATATCTGAGACCGAGTGAGTGGTCTTTTTGGAAGAAAATATTTTCTTCAATTACTGAGACCGGTTGAGTGGTCTCATTTGAAGAAAATATTTTCTTTGATATCTGAGACCGGTTGAGTGGTCTCATTTGAAGAAAATATTTTCTTTGATATCTGAGACCGGTAGAGTGGTCTCATTTGAAGAAATCATTTTTTCGATTTCTGAGACCGGTAGAGTGGTCTCATTTGAAGAAATCATTTTTTCGATTTCTGAGACCGGTAGAGTGGTCTCATTTGAAGAAATCATTTTTTCGATTTCTGAGACCGGTTCAGTGGTCTCATTTGAAGAAAATATTATCTTCGATTACTGAGACCGGTTCAGTGGTCTCATTTGAAGAAAATATTTTCTTTGATATCTGAGACCGGTTGAGTGGTCTCATTTGAAGAAAATATTTTCTTTGATATCTGAGACCGGTTGAGTGGTCTCATTTGAAGAAAATATTTTCTTTGATATCTGAGACCGGTAGAGTGGTCTCATTTGAAGAAATCATTTTTTCGATTTCTGAGACCGGTAGAGTGGTCTCATTTGAAGAAATCATTTTTTCGATTTCTGAGACCGGTTTAGTGGTCTCATTTGAAGAAATAATTTTTTCGATTTCTGAGACCGGTTCAGTGGTCTCATTTGAAGAAAATATTATCTTCGATTACTGAGACCGGTTCAGTGGTCTCATTTAAAGAAAATATTTTCTTTGATATCTGAGACCGGTTGAGTGGTCTCATTTTAAGAAAATATTTTCTTTGATATCTGAGACCGGTTGAGTGGTCTCATTTGAAGAAAATATTTTTTCGATTTCTGAGACCGGTTTAGTGGTCTCATTTGAAGAAATAATTTTTTCGATTTCTGAGACCGGTTCAGTGGTCTCATTTGAAGAAAATATTATCTTCGATTACTGAGACCGGTTCAGTGGTCTCATTTGAAGAAAATATTTTCTTCGATATCTGAGACCGGTTGAAACGTCTCTTTTGCAGAAAATATTTTCTTGCATTATGGATACTGTCTACACCCTCAAGATCAACAACACCAAAAAGAAATGAAACTCATTATAATGAACAGTGTGATATGAAAAACTAAAACAGCTGAAATTGAATTTTCGATGGAAAATGTAATACCGCTCGGTTGCCAGAGCCTTTATGTTTTAAATCTCTAAACCATCCCAACACAATCATTAAATCTGGTACATACTTTTTTCAAAATCCAAAATCTATCACTTGAATATTTTCGTCATTTATGTTTCGCTATATAAGGAGAGAGCTGAGACACAAACACATTTATTTTTAAAATTAGCATTTTCTTCGAAAGAGACCACTCGACCGGTCTCAAAGAATTGAAAAAATATTTTCTTCGAAAGAGACCACTCGACCGGTCTCAAAGAATTGAAAAAATATTTTCTTCAAAAGAGACCACTCGACCGGTCTCAAAGAATTGAAAAAATATTTTCTTCAAAAGAGACCACTCGACCGGTCTCAAAGAATTGCCAAAAATATTTTCTTCAAAAGAGACCACTCGACCGGTCTCAAAGAATTGCCAAAAATATTTTCTTCAACAGAGACCACTCGACCGGTCTCAAAGCATTGAAAAAATATTTTCTTCAAAAGAGACCACTCGACCGGTCTCAAAGAATTGAAAAAATATTTTCTTCAAATGAGAACACTCAACCGGTCTCAGAAATCGGAAAAATTATTTCTTCAAATGAGACCACTCAACCGGTCTCAGATATCAAAGAAAATATTTTCTTCAAATGAGACCACTCAACCGGTCTCAGATATCAAAGAAAATATTTTCTTCAAATGAGACCACTCAACCGGTCTCAGTAATTGAAGAAAATATTTTCTTCCAAAAAGACCACTCACTCGGTCTCAGATATCAAAGAAAATATTTTCTTCAAACAAGACCACTCAACCGGTCTCAGATATCAAAGAAAATATTTTCTTCCAAAAAGACCACTCACTCGGTCTCAGATATCGAAGAAAATATTTTCTTCAAACGAGACCACTCATCCAGTTTCGCACAGTTCACCAATAAATGTTAGCAAAGAGACTACTTGTTCCGTCTCAAGCGATCTGGACATATAACTGCAACGAGACCACTCATCCAGTCTCGCACAGTTCACCAATAAATGTTAGCAAAGAGACTACTTGTTTCGTCTCAAGCGATCTGAGTATATTACTGCAACGAGACGACTCATCCAGTCTCGCACAGTCTGGCGAAATAATATTCGAAAAGAGACTACTCGTTTGGTCTACGGTATTCTCATTTGTTCATCCGAAATGATTTTAGCAAAAACAAAAATATTTTGAGACCCAATTGAGAATTCCAGCAATTTTGAAACTGGAATTAGACCGTTGAGAATACGTATTTCATGGTCTCGTGAGACCGACATTTTCACTGGGGAGCTTTCGAACAATGAGTATTGTCCTGAAATTTCGGCGACATGAGTATCGGTGACATCCTGAAGAAACGGTGACTTACTGAAAAAACAACGAGAAGAAATGGTGACTTCCTGAAGAAACGACGAGAAGAACCGGCCACTATAGTCGCCGTTTCTTCTCGTTGTTTCTTCAGGAAGTTATCGTTTCTTCAGGTAGTCACCATTTCTATAGGATGTCACCTTTTCTTTAGGAAGTCACCGTTTCTTCTCACCGTTTCATCAGAAAATCTGAAGAGTCGTCATTACATGTCACCATTTTTTCAGAAAGTCCCCGTTTCTTCGAAACCGTCGACTTCCTGAAGAAACAACGACTTTCAGAATCAACGCATCTCACCGTTCAATCTCTGATTGCAAGCAACTAAAACAAATAAAATAAAAAGCTTTGTATTTTATTTCAAATGAATAAAATCTACGTACAGTGGCTTATTCTTGATTTGAGATGAAATTTCGATTTCAAGAAATTCTTCAGTTGATAATCTCAACTCAAGATTACTAATTCAGTTGACATTGAGATCCCAAATCAACTCTAATTTTCGTCTCGCCGTAAAGGCGTTTTGTTGGTTCCTATGGAATTCATCCTTTTACGAAATGTAACGTAAAGTAGTTTAGTTCATCACTACAGAATTCATCTTTTTACAACATGAAAACCAATTTTCATTGCACATAAAAAGCGTTTTAATACGCCGAGCGATCCGGCCCATTGCCCCGGAGCGAAGCGGAGGGCCGCAATGCGAGCCGGGCGCCGGAACGGTGTCGGTAACTTAGGAGTTAATTTTTTTTCTCTCGCATCGTGTCATAAATAGTCTGTGTAATTCATTCATCTGTTTTGTGCTTTACTGCCTTTTTCTGAATTTTACATACATTTTTATATGGAGAAATCAAAAAACTCAAGTACAACACAGAAACATATCGCTCGGTGTCTTAAAGCACTTTTATGTGACTAATTATGACACGATGCGAGAGAAAAAAAATTAACTCCTACGTTACCGACACCGTTCCGGCGCCCGGCTCGCATTGCAGCCCTCCGCTTCGCTACGGGGCAATGGGCCGGATCGCTCGGCGTGTTAAAACGCTGTTTATGTACAATGAAAATTTGTAAAGGGATTACTTCCTTATGGTTGGTATTCAATACAGAAAGATTATTACAGCAAGACTTTTCAACAACCAAAAAGTTACTGCCAAAAAGATACCGCCAAATCGCTTATTATCGACTTTCTGTATAGAGACGATAGAATTTCTACTTCATATATAGAGACGATAGAATTTGGTTTTTGGCCTTATGAAGAAACGTTGACTTCCCGAAGAAACGATGAGAAGAAATGGTGAGTTCCTGAAAAAACGATTAGAACCTTCCGTCGCCGTTTCTTCAGGAACTTGTTATTTCTTATGAGTTCACCGTTTCTTCTCGTTGTTTCTTCAGGAAGTCATCGTTTTCACAGAAAGTCAGCGCTTTTTACATAAAACGGCGACATCCTGAAGAAACTGTGACTTTCTGAAGAAACGACGAGAAGAAACGGCGAGTTCCTGAAGAAACGGTGACTTCCTGAAGAAACAGCGACTTCTTGAAGAAACGGCGACTACTCGCCGTTTCTTCAGGAAGTCGCCGATACTCATGTCGTCGAAACTTCAGGACAATACAATGAGTTCTATCAATGCACTCCAATAACATTGATTGAAAACTCCAGGAATTTCCCTAAAGACCACTATTTCGGCCCGCTCACGATCTCACAGCTCAACTATATAATTACAAAAAGATTTCTTTTCAAAAGAATCAAACAACAGAATGAAACGGTCAAAGATCACTCGATAAGATTCATCGGATTATACATTGATTGCATATGCAATGGGCAAATGCACGGCTGACTATAGGTTGCAAATGCAACGTATTTTAGGATACAAATGCAACGGGCAAATCCACGATGGATTTTAGGTTGTATATGCAACGGAAAATCCTTCACGGAATGATCAGAAGAGCGAAATCAGGACGGACCTCCATCGTAGACCAATTTCCACCTTTGTCAAATTCATAAGATTACGATGATGCCCATTCAAATCGATCCATGTCCATTCTCATGCCACATTTCTTAATTACCTTGGAATAAGAATTTTTCTGCAGTTCATATCAAATTTTATTTAGTTGCCACTGTCATTGAGACGCTCGTCCTTTTCATTCAACTCACCAGACCAGCCTGGATCCAAGCCAAATCCACTCGTTTTTTACCCCAAATCGTCCAATGTTTTCGATGAAATCCTCAACGTCGTAGAGAACACAGAAACAATTCGACCAATGAGTGCCAGAGCACCAATCGCTTAATTGCGATTAAAAATCACTTGAATGTCAAAACCAGAAATTTCCCGAAAGACTACAGTAGTATACAAGGACATACATTCCGCCATTTTGTTTTTTAAACAAATTTCCGTTACCAAGAATTGACGAAATATTAGATGGTTTTAGGCCGTGCTCGCTATTTCTCTATACTCTATACTACTCTACTGTTTCGGGTTTCGGCCCGCTAGTTTCAACGATCTGACAGTTTAACTCCATAATTGCGTTGGTTCTATCTCTTCGTAATCGTTCGGTCTCGCTACCATATAATGCCAATTGTATCTTGTGTAATAAACTATATGATTATGACATTGAACAAAAACCAATTCACGCCGTAAGTGTGCCTAAAATTTGAATTTTAAGTGAACGATTCGATGAAAAAGTGAACCAAAAAATTCATTTCAACGCTTCTCTATATGAAAATGCACTTTCCATTTTGAATTTCGACGCACTTACGGCGTGAATTACAGTGGAAGTATGATTTCTATGGCATTAGGGGCTAGGTTGGGTCGTGTTTAAATTTTTTTGAAGATCTGAGAATTGTTCAATTAATAAATAAATAAAAACTGTTTTGTCCCGTTCTTTCGGACGGATCCTTTATTTTCGTGGTAGTAGAGTGAATTTGCATGTGAATTTGTGATCTCAAACCATTACTACTTGATGTTAATAGCTGTAGGGTGAAGTTTAATATATATTTTACTGCCACAAGGGGAACATCGAGGTTTGCCGACCATATTATAGAAACTAGATCGATGCAAACTAAATTGGGCTAAATTAAAACATTAACGGATGTCTTAACCTGTTCTTTCAGAACCTTCATAATAAACCCCTATTGATTTTCTTGTGAATTTATTATTGTAAACGAGAGTTGCAACACCAATCATTATTTTAGTGACTATAATTGTCAGAAATTTGTTATCTTTTTATGGTACTGACAACAGAAGGCACAGATTAGGCGATAATACCACATGAAGTAAGCAAACATTCAAACATAATCGGAATTTTCAACAACTTTCTGTGGAACGTTTCAACTTCGTGCCTACTGAAGTGGACCTATTCGCTTAAAATGCGTAAGCCCTTATCTCTATGGCCCAAACGAGGATTGGTGCATTCTCCCTAGACGTCTAATTCTCCCTACATAAATACACGTTTTTTCGAGACATACACCATCTCCTCCTTTCGCACAATCAATCCTACTTTGGACTTTGCCAATACCCTCTTTAGCAAACAAGCTTTGTTTAGACTCTGTCAAAATACCCCTTTTTTCCTTTGTTTGTAGAATCATGCAGAGGGTAATTGACTTAGCGCTTTGTTATACTTTCTAATTCGAATGCGTACTGACGGTATGATTTGAAAGAAAACGAAATTAATTTTTAATAGGCAAGTATAGAGAAGCAATCGCTTTTTATTAGTCCGTAAATATTTTAATTTTGCCAATATTAGTTTTCATCGATCCAGCTTCTGTAAAATGCAACACGTGCGTACACTCCTGGGAATCCTGGACGGGCACATCCTCGACCCCATGAAACAATACCAATAACTTGATTGCCAGCAGATAACGGGCCACCAGAGTCACCTTGACAGGCGTCTCTTCCTCCTAAAAACAAGTCACATTAAATCTTGTACAAATATTCAGTGTAATTTCACAAATTACCTTCTGGGAAACCGGCACAAAGCATACCATTAGTGATGCCACCACCATATGAGGCATTACATTCGGCGTTGGTGACAACTGGAACGCTAACGGCTTGCAAAGTTATAGATCCTGCACCACCTTCCGATAAAGCACCCCATCCAGACACTCGTGCTAATGTTCCTGCAGCAACTCCAGCGTTTTGTGCCGGCATTCCAATAGTAGCCACACCGGCAGGGGATAAATCCAAGGCCGATACAAGATGCATTACCGCTATGTCATTGTTTAATGTGATATGACTGTATTGGGGATGATTGACATAACGTAAAACTTGAATGACTTGACCGCCTGACTTATAAATGAGATTTCATTAAGTTAACTTGAGATACGTCGGTCCAATCGTGATCAATTTTAGCTTACTGCGCTGTTAGACGAACCAGCCCGAACTGATAGTTCAGTGGCTGGTATTGGAAAGAACGTTGCAAACAGACAATGTGCTGCAGTTAGGATTCTGGTCGGACTAATGATCGCACCACCACAACGATGAGCATTATTTCTCTGTTATTAGAAAGAAAAGATAAAATTTGGCTCTTCGACGATTCGAGAACATTTTCATTTACTTGCATGGAAACGATGTATGGAACTTGTTCAATTGGTGTAGTGACACCTGTTTTGAAAATAGAAACAAAAACGTAAGCGTGTTGCACGGAAGATAATTTATTCCCATTGAGACCCACCTCCAACAATGCGTGTACCAATTTCGCCAACTTCTATACCCCCTTTTTCAGCGAGTAACGCTGCCAGTCCATTTGGAGTTTTATCCAAATAAGGTGTTTTATCCAACTTTGCCGCTTTAAATTAAATTTTATTATTTCCGAGAGTCTCTAGCTGATCAAACGATTTATTTTGTTATTATTACCTAGAGTAGTGCCGAGAACGGCTAGCAATAGCACAAACACCTTCATGGTTGAAATTTTAAATCAAAATTAATAGAAAAACAATTACGGATCGACTTTTTATAAATAACATCTTTGACTGTAATCATCTCGAGAGCTTTCAAATCGTGATAATAATTTTATCAGCTATGCGAAAATTATCTTTTAATACAAAAAATACAAATTGAAGAGGCAGTGACGCTTTAGAGTCAAATCCATTTGAGAAAATATATTTTATATGTCTAGAACGATAATCTCGAGCTTATCCCTCTAGGGAGTTTTTGTTTATCTCGATATATCTGTTCTCGACAGATAAAATATGATATGCACCTATTGCCAGACTGTTATTTTGACGTGTAGGCATTATGGCCCACGCCTTCGGCTAGGGCAATAATGCCCTACACGTCAAAATACCAATCTTGGCAACAGATGCATAATATATATTACATAACTAGGGATAAAAAGATGAAAAGTAGAGTTTTCGTGTGAATTTTGTTGATTCGAAGCGAAGCCGAGGTCAATAAACACACGAAAACGAGACTTTTCATTTTTATCCCGAGTTATGTAATGGATTTTATCGCATACGCGGTGTGATTCCCCGAAAAAATTATTCACCTAGGATAGATAAACAAACATTATACTTCAATTGTCAAAGTGTCATTCGCATATCTTGTTGTTTCGTTTTCGCTTATGCGATAAAAAAGAATATGCACGTATGACAAGCCGTCTCGGCAAGCCTCGACCGCTTTTTCATACGTGCATAATATTTATTACATGCTGAGGGCGTCGAAAGAAGTGCTTAAAACATGAAAAGTACGGTTTTCGACGCATGTAGCATGTAAAATACTATTTCTGAACTGATTTTGTTTGCACATTTCTGCAGATATTTTTCAATTTTGCTCATCCTAGAGCTTATCCTTCCATTTGACACTACCAAACAGGGATACACCGTTTTACTATAGTTTGAGATCTCAATCTCAGGCATGACCATAGAGATAGACTACCTAGAGGAATTATGACCCGAATGTATTGAAAAATTATATCACACACACCACTAACACGAAAACGTCAACTTTGATTTGCTTTTGACATTAAGAGTCACTTTTTACTGTCTGTGCACGGAGCTGTCAGACACACATTTAAATATATCATTAATTTGTCAGTTAGTTCTATTGAGAGGGTCCTTGGGCATCACTGGGCAACTATAATAGGTTTCTTCTTAAAGTCTGCAAAATAATTGTAAAATAGATAGATCCATAAGGGGAAAAAGTACTTCTCTCTAGCATTTCTATGTGTCTGTCAAAGTGATGTAGGGAAACCATTTCAGCATAGGTTTCTTAATATGTTATCGCAGTTTTTAACTTGAAAAATTCAGTCTGAAAACGATATGGATCTCGCCATGTGTGCAAAAAATGATTGAAAATGTATGAGCCATCTGTCAAATATTTTTCATGCATGATGTAAACTTAATGTAAACGCAAATTTTCAGGCATTTGACATTGTCTCACGAACTCCGTTCATACCATTTTATGTTTTGCGATGTGCGTGACGTCGTTATTATTAGCCTAGGAGCTTATAAATATTTCCTCGGTCATTAATGAGGTCTCACTGATTTAATATGTTACAGTCAGAGGCAGTAAACTTTCAGCATGAAGTTGCTTCAGCCGTTTTTCAGCTGATCTAGGCTGCTCTGAATCCGGGCAATATGTGATATTAGGCAAAATAAGTGTTTTTCTGGTCCGGAAGGCTTAAATATTGGACCCAAAAATAGTTTAGACATGGGAAGCAAGCCATTTGTACAGATGTACGAAAGCGTTGGTTAGAAGAGAGTAGAATAATGGTGTACATCTTTTTTAGTGCTCTGACCAACGCATTCGTACATTTGTACAAATGGTGGCTCGCTCCCCATGCCTAAAATATTTTTTTTTAATTCTAAAAAAAGATATGGATCCAATATTTAAGCCTTCCGGACCAGAAAGCACCTCATTGAGCCCAACATCCCATATTGTTCGGAGTAAGAGCAGGCCCCCGGGGGACACAAACAATCAAAACTGTTTATACTTGTTTATATGGTTTTACCACTAAAACGCGCGAGCGTGCTTCAACCTTATAAACAAGTACAAAATGTTTTGATTGTATGTGTACATCAGCTGAAAAACAGCTGAAGCAAATTCATGCTTCAAATTCACTGCTTTTAACTGTATCGTCAATTATATAAAATAAAAAGAAGTGCGTTCATCGTTCTCGTTGCTCTATATTCTCAAAATTGTACGGGTGACGTAATTTTGTCGGCTAAATATTTGCATGAGTTGACCAATCAAATCAATAAACGCAAAATAATAATCGGAAATTGGCACTGGTTCTTTTGTTCTCCGAACATTCAACTTTGTCGCATATCACTCCTTCATATATGATAATATTGCAACGAAATCGAACAGAACCGAGTGTAACTCTAATATGAAAACGATTTCTGTTCATTCCATAATCGAGTGTACTCAGCCTCAGTTCATTTGCGATAAGTTACTGTACATTGGTGTGGCAGCCAAACCCAACATTAAAAAGAAAATTTGAATTATTTATATCAGGAACCAAATTCAAATAATGAAATAATAAAAAAAGAGAAATGAAAATTGTAAAAGAGATATTTTTCACATGTAAAGAAAAATAATAACATAGTCGAGAATGGGAATCAGAAAAGTAATAAAAAAAAATTATCTTTTTATACTTTATTCACAAAAAAGGACGTAATAAAGCCTAAAAAAAATGTAAGAGAAAAAAAATATTTAAAAAAAGTTCAGTCATGCATTTGAAATTTATTCAGGATTTGGTTGATGCTTAGCATATTTTCGAATTTGAATTAATTAGTTCTCCAGCGAACACTTCTTCGTTTTTCTTTATTATATGTGTCGCTCTTTGGGACAACCATATTATTATGTTAGATTTTCTCCACAAAGAGACACACATATATATACATAGCACAGACACGAATTTGTTATACAGCACCCCATACATAAACTCTGGAAATGGAAGAAAATTTTGTTTAATGAAATCGTTTCCATTTCAAAAACTTTTCTGTTACATAAGATACATACACCAGCCCGCCCCTACAAAGAACCACTGTCTTCTCACAAAAATTATTTAAATTTTAGTATGAACAACATGTCTTCACTAAATAACTTGTAAAACCCTTTCAAATAACTAATTAAATAATGCCTTTGTATATGTGCAAAAGTATATGTACGGCGGCTTTTCACAGAGCCCAAGAAGAGAAGCATGTTCTTCATTCTATATATAGAGCATATAGCATTCATGTCTATACTTTTGTGGAACGATTCGCGAGCATACAAAAGAAAAACTAAAAACAAACTTTCGTTCTAAAATAAAACCTCATAGCATGCACTTTCCAGCTGTAGGTATGTAATACGTTCGTATATTTCGGTGAAACATCATCAACTTATAAGTTTTTTTTTCCTGTGTTATGTTTCACTTACACTTTTTTTTTCGTACAATTTTATTGTTTTTCTTTTTCTTATGCTTCGTTTTTCGAAAAAAAAAAATTTAAAAACATTGAATTTTACATGTACCAGCGGTACGTATAACAAACTTTACAAAAATATATAGGACAAAATGAACATGATCGAATAAGATTTTCCTGTCACGAATCAAACATTCAGACCCTCACGTATATTTATGAGCAAAAGGTAAACTATTGTAGGGGATTTTGTGTAAATATGAATGACTGCATTGTTAACCAAAACCATACTTAGACTTACATTATTCTATGTATAAAACAAGCTTTTTGTGACGGCAGTGGCGGGTGGCATTCGAAAAATTAGAGTGAAAAACTAAGCATTCAATTTTACAATAGTGATGGGATGTTATTAAATGTGGAAAATAGTTGCAAATGTTGATGGTAAAGTCTTTCCCAATAATGGTCACTGAACCAGAGATGGATTAACGAAAGGGTACTTCGGGAATAATCGAAGTGACTATTTGCAGGCGCCTGCAAATAGCCAAAATATTATAAAGTGACTATTTGCGGGCGCTGGCAAATAGCCAAAATATTATAATGAGACTATTTGCAGGCGCCGGCAAATAGACAAAATATTATGAAGAGACTATTTGTAGGCGCTGGCAAATAGCCAAAATATTATAAAAAGACTATTTGCAGGCGCCGGCAAATAACCAAAACATCATAATGAGACTATTTGCAGGCATCTTACCTTTTTATTTAATGTAAATCAACCGCAAACAGTCTATACGCATGGTATTCGCAGGTAATTCATGGTTTTAAAATATTGCCAAAGGTCTTAATTAAATTAACGAAAATGCTATTAGCACTTTGTGCGAATAGTCACTTTATAATACTTTGGCTATTCGCACATTGTACGAATAGCCAAGAAGAGACTATTCGCACATTGTGCGAATAGCCAAATTATTATAAAGTGACTATTCGCACAATGTGCAAATAGCCTTTTTTTCTTTGCTATTCGCACACTGTAAGATAAAAACATGAATCCAAATATTATTTTAAGGGCAGTCATCGTTCAGAAACTGAAAATATATAGAGAGATGATGATATAAATGACCAGAAGATGATCGTGTCAGAAAAATTACGTAATGGTAGCTTTCGAAACCAAATATTATTAATGTATTTGTCCAGACTTTATATCAGAATATAAATTAGAGAGTTTAGTCTGATACAACTAAATTCATCCTTCTACTAACTATTAAGGGAGGATTTTGGCTTATTCCCGCTGAACTCATCCTTCTACAAACTGTGTAAGGAAAGAGTTTTGTTTGTTCCAACTAAATTTATCCTTTTACAATTTGTGTAAGGAAGGAGTTTGGCTTGTTCCTACTGAATTCATCCTTTTACAAACTGTGTAAGGAAGGAGTTTTGTTTGTTCATACTGAATTCATCCTTTTACAATTTGTGTAAGGAAATAGTTTGGTTTGTTCTTACTGAATTCATCCTTCTACAAACTGTGTAAGGAAAGAGTTTGGTTTGTTCCAACTAAATTTATCCTTCTACAAACTGTGTAAGGAAGGAGTTTGGTTTGTTCCTACTGAATTCATCCTTCTACAAACTGTGTAAGGAAAGAGTTTGGTTTGTTCATACTGAATTCATCCTTCTACAATTTGTGTGAGCAAGGAGTTTGATTTTTCCTACTGAATTCATACGTCTACAACTGTAAGGAAAGAGTTTGGTTTGCCACAAATTAATTCATCCTTCTGCAAACTGTATAAAGAAGGAGTTTGGTATGTATCTACTGAAATCGTACATTTACAAATTGTGTGAGGAAGATTTCTGTTTGATCAACTGAGTTCATCCTTCTACAAATTGAATCATGAAGGTGTTCGGTTTTTTTTACTGAATTTTACTTGCGAATAGCCCAAGTGCGAATAGCACATACCTTAAATTAAAAACCTAATCAACTAAAATTCCAACTTCTAAACGCGTGTATAAATACCGAAGTTCGAAAAAATAAATCTTTACAGAATGTCACGTGAGAAACAATTTACAATGACGGTATAGATAAGGTATGGCTGATCGGCTTATTTATCCCGATCCCGAGCGCACTCACTTTATGTCAAAATAATCACGGCTGTCCTCAACAAAGATAAAGTTTTATGAAAATGTACACACAAAATGACTTGGGATCAAAGCCACTTTACTTAGACTTCACCTAGATCCTTCCCCATTGTCGACTGACATTTTGCATCAGCTCGGAGAAGGAGTTTGGGTTTATCTTTGCATCGACACATAAAAAATGATATGCACCTATGTTTAAATGTTTATTTTGACGAATTGGGTTATGATCCGCGCCTTCGGCTTAAAAACTGTTACGGAAACACAGTTTATTCCTTTTACAAACTGTTACGTGAGAGGCAGTTAACCAACATCGCAGTGATAACGAAATAAAATTTTTGCTGGCGCGTATTATATAGCGTATTGAGCCAATGAACATGTGCAAAAAGGAAAACAGAGTAGTAGATCGACAACTGTGGTAAATTTGAGGAATAGTTTGAAGCATCATTTCTGTAACATATAATTACGTCATTTTTAGACAGTAAGAGAATATTATAGCTACACTATTATAGCTATAATATTTCGGCTATTCGCAGGCGCCTGCAAATAGTCTCTTTATAATATTTTGGCTATTCGCCGGCGCCTGCAAATAGTCTATTTATAATATTTAGGCTATTCGCAGGCGCCTGCAAATAGTCTCTTTATAATATTTTGGCTATTTGCAGGCGCCTGTAAATAGCCAAAATATTATAAAGAGACTATTTGCAGGCGCCTGTAAATAGCACCTACGGGGAATAATCCACCTGATGCTGAAAATTCAACACACACGAAATATCATACAGGAACTTGTTACAATGATCCGTAACTTTCCTAGTTTCTATACTTTGAATCGAAGTCTTTGATTTCAATTCTACCTTCACCTTCATCTGAAACGTTTCCTTCAAAACAGTCGCTCAATCCTCCAGCTTGTTGCTCCATCTTATTCAAGCGCTAAAGACTTTTCGATCTTGAACCTAAACTTAAAATATTCTAACATTTAACATGCTGCTCTGTGTACGTTTAATCAGGCGTGTCTTGGGTAACGGGGTAACCAGTCAGAGTCGCTGTCTGACGCTGAATTATAAATTTCCAGGGGCGTTGGATACCTTAACCCGCCTCTGCAATGATTCATTGCCAATGAACAATACAAAATTTGTAGAGTGGAGTAAACCAGGCAGTCGAGGCAAAGAAGGGACATAAATCCAGCTAACATCGTTTGCTCTTTAATTTTTTGTTTTTGTTATACTAAGGGTTTCACACCAAAATCAAAGCCTAGTGATGAATCTAGGTTCATCTTCAAATCGACTGCTCCTGCCTGGTTAACTTTACGCTATCGTGATAAATCTCAACCGACTTTGAAGTTTTGACCAATTCGATGCAGAACGTTATTCTAAGCAAAAATTTGTTCTACGGTATGCCTCTAAAATGCACAGATTTTTTTATAAAATTAATTTTGTTTACAAAATACGACCCAAAATCGACCCAATTTTGTCAGCCGTCTAAAATGTCCCGGAGGCCGTTTCCAGTCTCGATGAAAATAAGTATGTCTAAGGCTGCAAATTCTACATGGGTATCGACCATTCTGATCAAAAGAATTTCTATAAACAGTGTAAAATCAAAAATATAGGGCTTCCATTTTGTAATTTTCTTACTGGCGGCTGTATGTTTCGAAGTTTAGACGAACTTATAAAAAGATCAGTGCATTTTAGAGACATACCGTTGAACAATTTTTTGTTTAGAATAATGTTTTACGTCGATTAAAAATTACTTGTCAAAACTTCAGTTCCCCATTGTAATCATAACATTGAGTTAAAGTTCGAGAAAGGACATACTTGGGTCGATCCTTCTTGAGCCAGGACTCCAAAGTGTTTTAGGTAACTGACACCCCCCAGACACTTCGACATAAAATATATATGAATAGCGTGAATAGTGTCCCACCCGTGGTAGCTGATAGTTTTATCTGTCCATCTCTACAACTTTCGACTTTCATAGTTCTGACCTATAAACTTATGAACTTATCACTTTCACTTTATAGGTGGTTGACTTATGACTGGTAACTGACTTACTTTTAGCTTATAAATTCGGAATTATAAGTTTACTTATAATTTATACGTCATTTGCGCAAACTGTATATTGGTACTTCGTATGCGTTGTCGTAATTGCGCTATGTGAAATTCCTATGTAGAATACTTTCTGTAAAAATTTAACGTTTCGCACTAAGAAAACGCAGGGTCGCACGGGTTCGTCCGAGTCTAACGTCGTCGCAGCGTCTACTAACGTTGTTCACTAGTTTGGTTTTCTTTAGAAAACTGGTGTAACCTAAGCATACAATATATTGACCATACGCTTTAGCTGCACATTATTGCGACAATCATAACCTGAGTTTCAAACCTGATAAGATCGAACATATGTCTGGACTAAATAAATTGTAATGTACAGTGTGTATTCGTTTTGCTTCCAACGGTTACTCATACATGCCTGTAATCAGTGAAGCAATATTCATAACACAGAAAATCTACTGCCAACAACACCTACTCTCTGCTTTCTTAACAACAAAGCAGAGCTTTGGTATTATTGCTTATCAGATCATTAGCACTGCTAATTAATATATTTGTAATCTTTCAACAATTTTCCGGCATTCATTCAAAACCTTTTGCCCCTGTAAGCAATTTGTATAGATATTATAGCGGTTTTAGATAGGTTCCAACTGATAGCTACAATAGATTCACACTAAAACATTATCTTCTATCCACATTTTCGATGAAAGAGAATTTCGTGTCTAGATATAGGGTAAGCGTACCAATCCTCGGACACGCCCCAATGCTCGGACACTTTGACATTAAAAGTAAATTAATTAACTTCTTGCTCAAAAATATAGTGTATGACTATCCTTCAGTTGTAATTTGTAGTTTTCACTATCGATTGATCGTAAAATTGGATTCACTAGGAATACTGTGTAATTTTAATCATTGAAACAGTGGCACCACGTACAGAAAAGCAGGGCCTATTATGTAGAATTAAATTTGCAAAAATTCACACAAAATTCTCCACAAATTTGCAAACTTTTTCAAAAAAAAACTTCTACACACCTTCAAAGTCAAATTAATTGCTTTATTCACTTTAAATTGTACTAAAACAGACAAAAGAACGCAAAGACTTGCAAAATGTGCTGAAAATGAAGCGTAAATTTGTGCTAAATTTTTTGTGAATTTCTGTGAATTTTTGCAAATTTTTGCAAATTTTGCAAATTAATTCTACATTCCCTGCAGAAAAGTGTAATTTTCTACCTGAAAAATAGTTTGTGATGTGATCAAAACACTTCTTTTTTCTAGTTGAAAATTACTTTATATTGCACAGTGCTATTGTTTTTGAGATTAATTAATGTTCAATTTAATATTATTTTCACTCAAACACGATTATAAACAATTATTTCTACTGTTTTTCGGGTGTCCGGTAGATACGAGCAAGATATTTCGTTTTGATTCAGTAGTAGATATGGAAAACATATGAAGTGTCAAATTCAACGTATGCCATGTGAAATGCACCGAAAATGATACCAAAATTGTGTGACTCAAAAATGCTTTGTAAATTGTAATTTAAATGGTTTTATCTATTCAATTTAGTGTTTTCACTTCATTTGTGGTGTATTTGAATGATTAACAATTAACTTTTCTTATTTTAATGGAAGAAACCAGTGAAATTGTTGAATTCTAGTGTCCGAACATTGAAATAGAGGTGTCCGGGCATCGGAGAAAAGTGTCCGACGATTGGATTTTCATGTTCGACCGAATGAATGTGTTCATTAAAAATAATTCGGAAACAAATAGTTTAATTAGTTTACATAAAACGAATCTTAATTAAATTTGTGTCTTGAGGAAAATACAAACTATTCAAAATAATAGCTTGTAATTTTGTAATACTTAAACAAAGTCGAAAAAAAGTTAATCGTCCGAGGATAGGTACGCCTACCCTATATGTGCTGATGTTGGTGCGGTGTTATTATTATTATTATTGTAAGCAAAACCCTCTAAAATTTATATGGATATTTTATGAAAGAGAAATTCGGGGAAGAAATTCCTCTATTGAAATTATATTGTACTTATTTATGACGTTTTATTAATGATATTTCGAGGTGATGAGATGTAATATACAGATCCAATATTACATGTAGAGTAGAGACAGACCCTCTCATAATAAATTTTAAGAACATAATAAGATAACAAAAAAGACGTGAAGCACTACACATTTTATGGAGGGAGCTTGTGTACGGATGATATTTATTTTGGTGCGAAAAAGGGATTCCATATTATAACCAAGGCTTTTGGGTTGTTTAAAAAAAAGAGTAAAATTCGAGTATAAAATTAAGGATCATTCGATTGTGTTTTTATTGTTGTGATCTACAAATAGAGATGTGTGTGTTGTATATTTGTCGTCCTGAGAATATAATAAAAGGAAGAAAAAAAAAATTATTCTGAAAATGGGGCTGCTTTTAGTAAATGTTTCATTGGTAGGAAATTACACGCCCAATCCACGGGTAAAAGGGTAGAAAAAAAAATCGAGGGTTTTTTTTTGTGTGAATGACGTATCTATTGTTACCATTGTACAATTTCCCACAATAATCCGTGTAGCAAACTCCAAACATTTTCTTGTTAAATTGTCGGAATCAAAAAATCAATCAAAGAAAGGTATTCGTTACACTAAAAAAAATCCTTTTTCAAGATAATTGTGATGGTTTTCCTTTCCACTCTTTTTTTTCTATCACAGTATCGATATCACTGTGTAATTCTTGAATTTTACCTTTATACCCTTGATGTCATCCTTTTTTGTAATCATTTCGTTTATCAAAAAATAATATCGAAAGACATACGACATTTATGTTGATACTCCCAATTATATTATGCAAATCCAAAGGAAATCAAGTGAATTTAGTTATACATAAAATATATATTTTTTTTAATTCAATTCGCTTAAGGGTAATAAATATCTTTGGCTTCGTTTATTTGAATTAGAGGAATGAACGGATGTGTTTTTGTCTATTTAACAGAGTTTTTAATCGGTTGTTGATTTCAAATGGATATTTTCAACCGAGCCTGTTATCGCAAAAACGTTTTTGAGAAATTTCACGAATTTTCACCATTTTTTGTGAATTTCAAAAATCAAGAAAATTCATGAAAAAATGCGAAAACGTTTTAACGGTTCTGGTTTTGAAAGCTTAAATTTAGCTGAGAAAAATGAAGTAATGGTTTTTCCTGTAGTAGGTACTTCTGTCGTGGCTGTAGGAATCTTTGACAGAAAGAAGTTGAAGTCGATAGCTCTGAAACTAATAGGGTGTTTGTGAGCACTTAGGGGTTATTAATTTTAAAAACTTCATATTTCTGAAAACCTTTAAGCGTGACATTGAAACGTTGTAGAACGATAATTAGGGGAAAATATTGCATTTTTCAAAAGTTCGGCAGCGAGTGCTCATATATAGCAATATGGACCTCAGAGATTTTAATCTTTCAGAGATTAGCTGCCAAATATTTTTTAGAAGTAAAATTAAAATAGATTGTGTTTTTTTATAACACAGAAATGACGATAAATTTAAAGCAAAACAGTCGAAAAGTGTGTAAAATTAGGGAAAATAGTTGCTAAAAATAGTTGGATTTTTAACGAAAAAGTAGGGGAAAAGTGAGTTATCATCTTCAACTTTTATAACCTATTTCTAACGATCCCCATTGAATATAGTGACAATTCGGTAACCATCTTCAATTTTAACTTTAGAGACAATGGTCTTGACCATCGAAATTTTCAAATATCGTGTCAGTTTGTTTCAGATCAAAATTTATTCCACAATTTTCTGAGGATCAAGCCATAAATTCTTAGGATCAAACTTCATCGATATTTATGAGGATTGGAGCAAGTTACCTTCACATTCTTCATCCTCGAACTCTTAAACAAATACTTTGTCAAGTAATTGCATTACGCAAACCCAGGTAGTTGACGGTCGATGTTCTGAAGCGAAAGGTTGAATAGAATGTACAAAGGTCGATAAAAGAATTGCTCTAAATGGGATTTTTTACTTCCTCCAAAAGGTTGACATAATTGATTAAAAATATTATAAATTATATGAAAAAGCCACACGATCTCATATGGACCGCGCTAACTTGAAATGTTTCAATTCGCTAGTTACGCGATGGTAATGAGTTTGAAATTTTCTTATAAAGAGTCTTGGAGGAATCAAAGGAAATAAAAGATTATTCAATGAGAAATTGTAAATTGGTAAATTAATGCCATTTCTGGCTAACTCCAATTTTTATTAGAGTCTTATGTACGAACTGACAACATTTTTCTCCGTGTGCCTGAACACGTAATCGGTTGGGTTTGTAATAATTATTATAATTATATCGAGGGCAACATCACTAAAGGGCATATTCTCACTTTTTATAACTTTTCATAACTTTTTACTACGTTTCAGGGAAAAAAAAAGTTTATCCAAATCGGTCTAGTAGTTTCCCAGATATCTGAGATATGCCCTTTAGTGATGTTGCTCTTTCAATTTGTGGTTATAGAACGTGCATTATTTATAGAAACCATATTTAAGTTAGTTATCAATGTTGGCAATATGTATTTAAACAAAAACTGTAGGAGCAGAGACCGATATGTGAAATATGTACCGACCTACTGACCAAATGAAATCCACGTAAGGGGTACAAATATGAAGTGGTCAATAGAAAAATAAGTTCACTCATAGAATGCAAGGTCCTGGCAGAAGTATTAATCGTTTTCCACGATATTGTTAAGTTTACTAGATAAGGAGAAACGTTTTCAGCGTCGCAGGAGCGGTTTTGAAGTTCTACTTGTAAATAACTACATTGTCGACATTGTGCCAATCGTTGTCCGCCATCCACAAGAATTCAACGCTAGAGCCACCGGGTCTTTTCAGAGACGACGGTAAAAAACCGGATGGCCTGACCCTCGTTCCTCGGGCCCGTGGTCGTTACCTCGTTTGGTACCTCGTTACCTCGACGATATTTATTTTTTTGAAAGTAATAAAGGCAGGGTAAATTGAAATGATCGATTATTAAGATTTTTAGTGTATTGTGATTTGAAAACGAGTATAGATCTAAATAACAAGCTTTCGGTCGATTTGCATAACATTCACAATGTTTTTTCGGTGTATTGAGCTTGCGCGCGCACGTTCATACTTCGAACTCGAGCTTATGCGTATGCATTGGAACTGTTTACAGATAAAAACCTAACAAATGCACCATAAACAGTTCAAATGGGCGGTATGTAAGACTATACTGGCTTTCAAATCTGTATACATCAGAATCGATCATTTCATTTTGCTTCCACTTTATTTTGAAAAAAGTGAGTAAAAGAAAAATTAATTGAAAAAGTTGGAAAATGGTGCAAATAGTGCCTCACTTTTTCAGATGTTGAAATAGTTGGAAAAAGTGAAAAAAGTGAGTTAGTGGAAGTGGAATGCCTGCAAATATTTAAACAAATTATTTACCTGACGAGATTTGAAACCGGGACCTCCACCATTTTAGTCGACGAATTTACCAATGGTACAATTCGGTCTTAATCCCATCCTATCTTATTTTGAACTGTTGCCCCAAAGAAATGGAAATGGCTTGTAGCCGGTCTTAAAGGGGCTCGTAACCGGTGTCGTTACCCTATTTATTTGAAATTTAACAATGAATAAATTTCATCTTCATACTAATTGATGCACGTTTTTGCGAATTTGCCCTTAACAAATCGAAAAGAGTGTTAATTGAAATCGGACACGTTTCCTTTAAATTTATTTAAATAATTTATTCTGTTAATTTGTGGATGAAACGCGAAAGACAATTATCGAATGAATCTACAGAGATGTAACCTATATCTCCCTAAAGTGCGAAACTTCTATATAAACTTTTTCAACTGCTCCAGCAACAAAGTGAGAGTGATATTGCTATTTTCAGTTGAATTTTTACACAAGCGTTTACCAGGTGAAAAAAAAAAGTTTACTAAGCAAACTTCAGGGACATCACAATCGTTACAATTCCATAATAGCACATTTTCGAAATTAAATCTGTGCCATTATAATTTGCACTATTTAGCTATTCTCTTCGGAAGCAAAGTAAATATTTGCGCTTCTTGAAGATATTTTTAGGAGCAATTTTGAAATTTTAGAGAATCAGATGTGATTTCGTATACAACAGTTCGTTTAATGAACTCAGACATTTCACCATTGTTAACAAAGTCTTTTGGCGAGAAGTACCAAGGTTCTGAAAGAACATTGAAAAATACACTGTATGATTTCCTACCCAGATCGTTTCTGCTATACCCTACCCAGTGCCTATGGCTTTATCATTTCTCGTCGAATCGTGGATGGAGATTGTTGTCATAATGTTAGAATTTTACAATTTTTTTATTGAGGTTATTGAAACAAAAAATAAATCGGAAGGTCTGACGTGCCTGATAAGTTCCCAGAATTTGAAATTATCTTTGTTAAACGAGATTGCGATTTTTACTTATAATTATGACTTGACGTAAAACTTGAAAACTATAAGTAACTTCTCATACACATTATATCGAAAGTCACCCTATAATTTCCTGATTTTCTATTTTAAGATAACTGGAATTTCCAATGGGAATTGTAAAAATGTTTCTTTAGATTTCCCTGAAATTTGGACTACAGATCAATGTTGGATGTCGACCGAGGTCATCCTAGGGTCAAAAATAACACTGTGATATGTTGGAGATGAAGTTTGAGTGATCATCCGAGGAGCCGAGAGCAAAAAAATAACTTTTATAGAGGAAATTATGATGATCATAATTTTGTATATGGAAGTAAGAGGCAGTGCTAAAGTCATCGGAGGTGTCAGCCGAGTGTTCAAAAATGAAAATTTGAAAAATGATTTGTAAGTAAAGATACAAGGACTTGCGTCACGGGTCTATTGACTCATGTGAATATGGTAATTTTTGTGAAGCAATACCTAAATGCTACTTAGAAAAACTTGAAAATTGAGTATTCGACACAATCATATTTCAAACACTGTATGGCAAAAAAAAAGTCTGTTCAAGATCAATGGGATGGCAACAATAGCTAAAAATCCAGGAAAAATAGTGTGACAAAAACGGCAATTGCGTTGGCAGTGAAAAGGATATCGGATGGAAAGGAGTTGGAATTTGTGAATGTTGTGATGCATCCACAAACTGGATTTAAAAAAAAGGTGGAATATGTTAGCAAAAAAATACGAAGAAAGTTGGACTAGCTGAGTGCAAAACAAAGAATGTATACATTGAGATTTGTGTTCAAGGTACGACGTAGATTGTTGCCTCAATATCTGTGAGAAATGGAAACATTTATGGGTACTTACACAGATTGAGAATTGATTTTCACGTGTCGAACAGGAAAAGTGCTAAACAAACAAATTCTATTGAATTATTACTTGTCAAAAGAAGCTGGTATTTTGACTGTGTCAAAAAAGAAGTCTGTTTGCTAGAGAGAGTGTTGATGGTACGCTAAAATTATACCCTACGTATGTTGTTGTATTTTTGATATCCTTTTACTTCATAGGCGATAGTTTGAGGAAATTGAGCAGTTTACCAAAATTTACATAAACTGAACTTTTCAAAACTACCACAACCATTTATATTTCTTATTGCAAGCTTGCAAGCTAGCTAACACATTTGTCATCATCAAAAATACAATCCATCGCTGAGGTATGCCAAAGCTCTGTTATTAAAGCCTGCAAATATGAAGCATTAAAAGCAATTCACCAATTAATTTTCACATGAGTACCTACTACATATATGATATAGAACATTTGAAAAATTAATGTTTATTAAATAAAACATTTTCAGCTTTCCATTTTCAAATTTCACAATTTATTGCTGTAAAGCACAAATGGTGATTAAAAATGAAAAGAAATATTCTTTCGATATTTCAACACATAATGTGCACGTGCATGTGCAATTGAAATGTTAGCTGTATTGAATGCATTTGAAACATTTAGCGAGAGAACTTTTTTCTTTTAGGTTTGTAAAATGCGATTTGATGCATTGGTAAGTGCATTTGGGTGGGTGTATAGGTAGGTATGCTGCATTGTTCGGATAAAAATGAAATTAATTTATTTTCACTCGAATGGGAGCTGGTATGTTGTGGACGTGTTGCCAGTTTATCCATCATAAATATTTATACAACCGTTACGAACGCTAGTCAAACTCAAAATAGTCGAATATGACAAAAAAAGACATGAAAGGGACCCGTACGAATACAGTGTACGGCAATATAGTGTTGTTCATAAAAGTTATTATGTTTTGAAACGACACTGCAACACTGCACCGTTAAGTCTCTCCATTAAATTTTATCGTTAATCTCGGCTATCTCCGCTTATTGAGCAATGTTGGACCAACAATGTTGGCTGCCTCAAGTGTTGAAATTTAAAAAATGACTTTTTTAGTCAAAAACCCTCCATAAACGTAAAGTCATTGTGTCTCTTATGACTCTGTAAGGAAAGCTACCGTTTTACAGTCTGAGATCATAGCCGTATGTGAAGGTGCTGTACAGGAGATGATCCTTACTGAAATGAGAGGCAAGAAAGTTTTGATCTCTGTACAGATAGTGAATAGTTGAAAGAGTCACTCTCGTCCGTCAAGATTTGGTCGGGTTTAGTTCTCCAATGCTTTCCGATGCTAGAAACCCTGTCAAGTGACAAACAAACATGGGAGAATGAAAAATCAAATAGCTAGAACTGGAAACATTACATCGGAGCTGAATCGGCTGTCGGAAGTCATGAAGAATTCTCTGATGAAAAAATAAAGAGAAGAGGAAGACAGAAAGAAACAATCAGGACAGATGAAAAGATCTGACCAGCTAAAGGCAAATCTAAATAATTTGTGGTAAGCTGTAAGAGTAACAACACCAACTTCCTCTTCAACTGGGTCAGGTCGAGGTCAAGCTTTGACGGGACATACGAGTTTCAAAGACTGGTGTTGTCAGTAGCTTTCATAATTATCTTTGTGTTTGAAAGTGCTTTCGATTACATAGTGCAGCAGATATACGAAAAGAACTTCTAAGTAGCCCTTTCCCCAGACACGCTCATAGTAGTAAACGTATAGGACTTTTGTACTTCGCACGAGTCAAAAAAATAAAAAGAATTAAACTTGACTAGAACGAACAATGAGAACTGGCTGGAAATTATCGGTTCTTAGAGTTCTCTAACAATAAACAATAATATTTGTCACAATTCGTTTTGTGTGTAGGAATTTACAGGTGGTAAATCAGTGTTTTGCTCCATCTGGTTCACAAATCTACTGAAACAAAGGATCAAAATACAAACTGTTCACATGGTGCGAGCATATAGATGCCGTCAACATGTAGCAAAACAAAGACACTGTCGTCTGCAGTTTATATTTTGTATGTTTTCATAACACTCTCAAGCAGACAGTGCTATGATGTTTTCTATAGAAACGGTATGTGTTTGGGTTCAGCTGGAGGAAAGATACATTTCTACAGAGAAAAGATTGTAATTCGTTAATGACATTATGACTTATTTTGAAACGTTGTGTTTTTCGATGAACTCCTCCTAGTCCTGCATGCAGTCTATTTAGATTAGATTAGATGGGAGGGTGTAAGCCCAGCACCTAAGCCTCAGATGGGCCTGTTGTGCTATTGTACAAGTCTCTTGATCATATGGACTGTGATTTTACATCATATCTCTCCCGACTTAGATTGTTCACAAATCGACCGTGTGTTAACGTCCCATACGTTGTGAATTCTTCAAGCCGTGGGTGGTATGCAAATACCACAACCATCACTAATTGACCTGTACATTTCCCCAAAGATGGCGCTATCAACATTGTCATGTTGTAGCTCTTTCTACTATTGACATTATGTCGATATGGTTTCTTTTATGGAGAAAGCGAATGTTGGGTTTTTTGATATTTCCGACTTTGTTACGGTTACGGCTATTAGTTTTAGGTAATAGCAAGTGTCTAATCACCATAGGCCATGAGTTGCCTCTTCGTATAAATCGCCATGCCACCATGTGACTGAACTCGTTCTGGCGTTGCAGGTTGTAGCGTTTGAATGATTCGTATTTCGTCATATCCCTTGACATCCATACAACGTATCAATCAATAGATCTGTTAAACCTCGCGGTCATTTTGGAGTACAAGATAGTTTCTGTATCTTGGGATTGTACCACAGCAAATTTGTAAAAATTTGCTATGTGGTTTTGGGGTGTCAAATGAGAACCCGAGGCGTTTGTACCTTACCTGCACTAAAATTGACTGCCAGATGCCATACGGCAATGTGTCATTTTCGTACATTAATCGAGCACGTAATTTAGCATTAGCTTCTGGTAGAGTCGATTGTTAATCCGTACACCGACGCCACGAAGCACATGTTAAATAACAAAGAAAATAACACAATTGTTGATATCGCACAATGAGGCGAGAACGACTTTATTGATCAAAGAGAAAATGACCTACGAGAACAACACTTTGACTTCGTTAATAAAACCTTTAAAATAATTTCACCATTTAACCATTACAGCAAAATAAAAACACCAAAGCCGTAAAAGTTGGCACAGAAATTAGACAAAATCGAAAATGAATTCACACACAGCCACACAAAAGAAACACTTTTAGAGAGCAACGCATAAACACGTCCGTTCTCTGTGACTGCCGTTGTCCAAGCAGTCTAAGTAAGTAAGCATCAGAAGGGTGCATCAGAAGGGTACATCACAAGGCAACACAGGCTTTGTACACAAATGTTGACGTTATAGTTCGTTGGATAGGTTTCGGTGGCCTTAATACGAAACTCGTATTTGTTGGTCACAATGACGTGTGGTTCCGTTGCAGCCGCTTCACTAAAAAAAGTAGTAGAAACAGGACAGTTATGGGTGCAGTAGATATCTAACGTACAGTGAGTTTAAATAATCATTCCATAGGTATCCACTATCTATAGTATATGCAAGAAACACTTAGGGCAGAGTAGCCTTCCCCTTCTATAGGGTCCTAAGTCACGATACACTGCATATTTTGCAGGTTGGTATTGACTATTGAGGGGGTAATCACTTTCCCATACAATCTTTGTAAAAAAAAGTGATTTACCCCCTATTGATATAGTCATATTCCGTGTTGTCGAACGTAAATCTACAAGACATTTTATTTCGTACGGGTCTGAAAACCATAAAAGTCCTTCAAAATCGTCGAATTTTAGAATTGGGAAGATTTTTTTTACTGACTCCCGATATTACACCGAATCAGATTGTTCTATTATGATTTGAGAACTATTTTCGTACTATTCACGTCAAAACGACAATAGTAATTAAAGTGGTATGGTAACACTTTAAGCGTCTATCTTTCATTAGATAGTAGACGTGAAACTCTACAACAGTTAATGATGGACATGTCAAACATGTCTTTTAACGTTAACGGTGATGTCTTCTTCGTTGTAAGAATTTTTGAGTCTGTGATGGTTGTACCATATTACCTTTACAATGGCGAACTGTGATTTGCCAGGAATTAACAACATTTGTCAATTTGTCGATTTCCTTAAAATGTTACTTCGTTTTCGCATTTAGGGAATATATAAAAGGAAAGAATTTACCTCCAATTCCGCAAAACTTGTGCAATCAGACATAAGCTATCAAAAAATCGTATGGAAATGTGGACGTTGTTCTTGAAGGTCCCCTAATGGGCTGCATAATGTTGTTGAAGATCCCTGTATGCCTGTATCATGTCGCAGCTTTGTTGATCGTGAGTTTCGTATTCTACTTGGAAATCTACGACATCCACTAAACGCGGAGGTCTGGTGTATGAAGAGATGTTTTGCAGATGGCAATATGTAAAGTTGTCGACTATTCCGAGTGACGCAGTGCCGTATCTAGCATATTCAGCGCCCTGGATTCAGCTCTCTAGTGCCTTTTTTACTGTCATAATCAGACAAGTTTTTTTGTGGTAAGAATTGTGTTTTTCTTTACCCTTAATTTTCTAGCGTCCTAGACCATGCTCCAATTGGTCTCTGAAGATGCGGTACTGACCATATAGTTGTTGGTCAATTTTTTTACTGCTAATCTTACGGTAAATTCAGTATACTAAAGTTTCGTTGAATTACATGTGCTATTGGTGATCAATAGAAGGAAACAGTGCAAACATAAATAAAAGGAAATAATATATGCCAATCGATGCTAATAGAATTAAATGGGCCAAGCTTTGCTCGTGTAGTTTCTCCTCGTGTTCCTTCGCAGAAACGGACTTGCCTCATTAGTAATAATCATTCCCTCACTCCGATGGCAGTAATTTTTTTAGTGTCTTTGCTTTATTCCCACTAGGAATAATAGATTTTTCAAAGTTGATATACGTCAGACGCAGACTTGGGCTGACCGAAGGAAGTGCCGTTCGGCAAGCCTCGACTTCTTCGTGACAAGTGTGTAATATATATTACGTAAGCCGCCCGAGGAGCCATTTCCAAACAAGTGCGACACACTGGTCAGACGTTCTGCTGAGCTTTGAGTGAAAGAATTCCACTCGTTGAATATTTAGTTGAGATAACATGTTCCGATCACACCAACAATGTGATGAAAAAATGAATGTGGATTGTAAGAGTAGTTACAATTTGGATGATAGAGAATCCTTTTCCTCATCTATGACGTCACATAGGTGGTGAATTTTGTCTTGATCGCATGGGACGAAGTAGTGGTCACGTCTTTATAAAGTCTTTGTACTATTCTACTTATATTAGCTGACGAAGTATTATGAATTTGCTGGTATCGCCATAATGAAGTCGGCGAACCTGTGGTGTGGCGTCATAGATATAAAATCAGATACTGTACAGGAACTGTATAACAATCGGAAAAACAATATTTTTCTTTAAATTCTCCATTTATAGAAAAAGAAAATGAGAATTTTTGGTAAAATGTACTTCGGGTACTTCGGTGACTCGCTCTCATGTGAATTTAGTTTTCTTGGTACAGCACACTGTTCCATAATGTAGCCCAGGGTCCTAGGAGAATTTATCACACACATCCAACCAACCACAATCTCGGCTGCTTCATAAAAGTCAACAAATTTCGCATTTTATGTAAGAAGTAAAGTCTGGAAAATTATCATTGGAAAGCTGAGGTACCAAGGAACTGTGTAAATTAAATTTAAGGTGAAAAAAATGAAAGTGGTCGACCAACCGGTCGAAATTTTTTTGGAGTAATAGGTGACATTTTAGAAATTGCCCTATCTCTTAATGCCAATAGTTCCTCCAGCACAAGTTTTTATATTTTTAGGAAGTACCGAGCCTAAGCCTTCTAATGGAACCCTAAACCGTTAGGTTTGCTGATGCGCGCACCCGTTAGTAGTCAGAGAAAATTTTTCTTAATACAGTCACTGAAGCCAGTACAGCCAACAGCCCGACGTATTTATCAGTCTAGTCTAGCACTACAATCCCCTAAAATTTGAACGAAGTCGACCCTTTATTACCCGAGATAATCTGTGTGAAAAAATTTCCACTTGAAAAC
Organism: Bradysia coprophila; assembly: GCF_014529535.1. Taxonomy (NCBI): domain Eukaryota; kingdom Metazoa; phylum Arthropoda; class Insecta; order Diptera; family Sciaridae; genus Bradysia; species Bradysia coprophila. Next base: position 41,809 of record NW_023503326.1, on the reverse strand, counting down.
CACCGATTTTTCGAACAGCTCTACCACGAAAACGACAATTCTGAGAGAGGCGAGATATACATCGTTGAACTCGTAATGAAGCAAGGATTCGATGGGTACCATACTCGTCAAAAATCCTGATGGCATGGCTAGTCGATTGCTCGAAGATTTCGCGATATCACTCTTAAAGCCTTGGAGGTCGAAGAATCTCATTCTGTTGGGATTTTCCACGGAGGGAATGTCGTGTTAACGAAGAGATATTTCGGCTTAGTTAAACGTAACTGGCTTTAAAGGCAATTTTTAAAATGAAAGGAGAACAGACAGTTATTTCGAAAATTCGAAATTTTGATTTAAATATTTAACAGTACCATCAAGGCCAGTTAAATATAACTGATCTTCCCTTACTGTTAACGGTATGTACGATAGTGTTATGATCAGAGCGAGATGACCGAATGCCAGTTAGGTATAACTTGCCTTGGGGTACTTGTCAAAGTATTTGCTTCTCTTTCAATATCTTGCGATGAGAGCGAGAGGACCGAAGACCAGTTTATTACAACTTGCCTTGGGGTAATTGTCAAAATATTTCTTTCTCTTTCATCATGACACTCTATCCTGTCATTTGCGTTTTTTTTTAGAATTTCCTGCCAACTAAATTGCTTACATTAGGCCGAAAGCACACCAGCAATTTTGAGTTGATGGGATCGACAATTATATTGCGTTTTCCATTCTTTCGCCTGTGGTGAACATCGAATTACAATGGAAAACGCCGTATAATTGTCGATCCCATCAACGCAAAATTGCTCGTGTGCTTTCGTCCTTTGAAAGCTAAGTTTTTCCTTTGGTCTTCAACGGTCTTTATCGTCAATGCATCGAAATAAATGAAACTTCTCTGATAAATTTTAAGACACGCCGGCGAACCCAAATTGTTCTTACACTTCAGGTCCCAATAATGTATAAATCGGTTTGTGAATAATTACAGGAACACCAATCGTCGTAAGTTGCCAATATGTTTTGTTCAGACAAGAGAATTCGGTTCAGATGATCGTTGCGACTTTCTCCTCTTTTCACAATTGAATAACCTCGTTGTTCGGCACACAGTTATCTACAGCCACCACTCTATCAACCACCATAGATTCGGTTTTACTAACCACATGTGAATGCAAACACAAACAATAATTCCTTGCAAAGGTTTATTGACGAAAAATGATGAAAGTTTTCGTTTACAATTTAAGGTTTCGATTGGCGGGGTTTAGCCTGACCACCTTCACGGAATCCGTTGCGGAATCGTCGTCGAACAACTTTAAGATGACGCATGCGACCGGTTCCAGTGGTCTTTCTCCTCTTAGCCTTGATGGACCAATTGTCTAAAACAAAGATAAACGAACCATTAGAACACTGGATATCACAAACCGGGTTTCATTGATATTGTAGCCGATCATATTGAACAACACGACAGACCGTGTTTTTTCTCAAACAGAATTGATTAGAAGAACACTCTGTATCAGGGATTCAGGGACGCACTTAAAACGGAAAACAAACTTACATGAGCGCAATTTGGCCGCTGGATATCCACACTGTGAACATGTTGATTTTTGGATATGATACGAGGATCTACCGCATCGACGGCACAAAGTGTGCGTCTTATTACGGCGCTTTCCAAAGCTGGATGTACCCTTCGTCTGAAATATGAATAAAAAAAATTGTTTCAATACACACGAATGTCCCATACAAATGGTTTGAGGTTATGTTAACATTTTGATTAACTTAATTTTGATCGGAAGTGATTTTTAACATACACAATTCACCGAAAAAATGTTGCACGAGTAACAATAGTAAATTCATATTTTTTTCCAAACTGTCGAACTATCGGTAAAAATATAATACACATCCATGAGGTTTTACCTCGCCATCTTAACCAAAAAAAACTACATCAAACAATATCGCCGAGCAATTTATGAAATTAATTCGTGTTTTGTTGATTTCACAATTTATTTGCAGAAAAACAGTCACTTCACAATCATTGCACTGAATTAACACAAATCCGACAAATTGTTGGTGCAATTTATTGCAAAACTTACCATTTTATTGTTCCTTGTAAGAGAAACGTATCCCTACAAGACGAAGATTTTGACAAAATGAACGAGAAAATAAACGTGTCGTAGAGTCTTGACGTTTGACTGCTGTGATATTGTTCACACATCCATTATGCCGGAAGAGGGTTGTATTGCCTGATGGAAACTCTACACGAACATTTTATTTGAGTTGAAAATGCGTTCACATTTGCTTTCAAACGTTGTTTTTAATTTCAACAGTTAATTATTATTGATGATTTCGTGAAAATGTATGAGCCATCTGTCATAGTTATTTTCATGTGTCGGGCCGAAAATGAGGGAGTTTTGAGATTTTTCTATGGTTTTCGACCCCTTACATGAACATTTTTTTGATATCTGTTTTGGACGATTGAATAATGAAACTCATTGAGAGGTGAGTTTGTTTGTATGAAATCACTATTTCCTCCGCTCATACATACACATTTTGACATTAGACCATACCTATAGAGTAAACTTTCAATGATATTACGTGTACTTTCTGTACTTTCATTGGTTCAGTTATCATTTAAAATAATATGCTCTATTGTATGAAATGGCAACTGTCATGTCCACTGAGGCAAAATGGAATGGAAAAGGGTGGCTCGGCACTATGAAAAATCGACCCGTACAATTTCATCTGTTACAAAATCGTCCAATCCAATATCATTTCTTCCAATATCGTTCTGTCCAATATTGTTCACTGCCTAATTTCATTCTGTCCAATATCTTTATGTCCAATATTGTCCATTCCGGACATGAACATTTGTTTGGGAATATTTGAAAATATTGATAACCATCAAGAAAAAGAAATTATTTTGAAATATTGATGACATCATGGCCCTACGTTAGTGAAGGACCGTGACACAAAAAAAAATTTCCGCAGGACTGAGGAACATATATACACGAACTTTTTGACTTTTCCCCCTTTGCTTCTACTACCCCCAAAGTATTTTATTCGTAATCTGGGCGTCCATACGAGTTCAACGAGCTATCACACGCCTCATAAGGTTAAAATTTGGCCGAGATATTAAATTTCAAAACTTGGAAATTTGCAGAAATTTGTATGAAGAAATTCATTTTCATACATTTTGAAATTGATGAATTTTACCAACCTTTGTCACTCTGTCACTTTGTCACTCTGTTAACCGAAACTTTTGAATTTACCGGCGGATTTGGCTGAAATTTTCAGGGTATGTTAAGGACGCAATTCTAAGAAACTAATTTGAAGGAATTTTTATAAAAGCTTATAATTTCGGAGTTATGAGCGTGTTAAGCTATTGAGCTGTGGAACCTATAACTCGGAAAATATGGCAGATACAAAGTTCGTTTAAAAGACAAATTTATAGAGTTTCAGATTTCATTCGACACGTGTTTCATGGTTTTCCTAAAAAGTCGTCTATTTGGGAGCTATGAGCGCTTTAAGTGCGAGCTATGTCAGCCATAACTCGGAAAATACTGCGGATAAAAAGTTCGTGTAAAAGACAAAGTTATAGAGTTTTAGATTCTAGTCGATACGTGTTTCATGGTTTTCCTAAAAAGTCTTCTATTTGGGAGCTATGAGCGTTTTAAGTGCGAGCTATGTCAGCCATAACTCGGAAAATACAGCAGATGTAAACTTCGTGTAAAAGACAAAGTTATAGAGTTTTAGATTCTAGTCGATGCGTGTTTCATGGTTTCCCTAAAAAGTCGCTTATTTTGGAGATATGGGCGTTTTAAGTGCGAGCTATGTCAGCCATAACTCGGAAAATACAGCAGATGGAAACTTCGTGTAAAAGACAAAGTTATAGAGTTTTAGATTCTAGTCGATGCGTGCTTCATGGTTTCCCTAAAAAGTCGCTTATTTTGGAGATATGGGCGTTTTAAGTGCGAGCTATGTCAGCCATAACTCGGAAAATACAGCAGATGGAAACTTCGTGTAAAAGACAAAGTTATAGAGTTTTAGATTCTAGTCGATGCGTGCTTCATGGTTTCCCTAAAAAGTCGCTTATTTTGGAGATATGGGCGTTTTAAGTGCGAGCTATGTCAGCCATAACTCGGAAAATACAGCAGATGGAAACTTCGTGTAAAAGACAAAGTTATATAGTTTTAGATTCTAGTCGATGCGTGTTTCAAAGTTTCCCTAAAAAGTCGCTTATTTTGGAGATATGGGCGTTTTAAGTGCGAGCTATGTCAGCCATAATTCGGAAAATACAGCAGATGGAAACTTCGTGTAAAAGACAAAGTTATAGAGTTTAAGATTCTAGTCGATGCGTGTTTCATGGTTTTCTTAAAAAGTCGCTTATTTGGGAGCTATGAGCGTTTTAAGTGCCTCAAATTTTCGATTTTGGTCAAATTTTCGATATTCGTGAATTTTTCGATTTTAGACTTTTCGATTTTCATCAAATTTTTGAATTCCGTAAAATTTTCGATTTTCGTTGGAAGGTTGAGATCAAAGAGAAAGTTATACAGTTTTCTAAGAAGAATATTTTCGTTCAAACTGCATAGTATAATTGTCTATTATCTTCGACCCAATTCTAAAAAATCACAACTTACAAAGGAGCTGATATCGCCCAAAACCACTTGCAGTGGAGGTGTGACGCAAGTCCTGTTATCCACTTACAAAAGAACTGATATCGGTGTAGGTGACGCTTACAGATTCTACACGCAAAAAGATATGCGTCACAAATGGCAGCTGATGAGCAAAGTACGCGAAAGTTTTATCAACAAAAATCTTACCAGAAAAATTTTAGGAAGAAAATTATAATAAAAAAGTTTGCGTCACAAGTGGCAGATGTTGAGGAAGGAAAATTTTTATAATTGTGAAATATATTTCTGTTAATGAATGGAATTCAAACGGAAGAAAGCCGAATGAATCATCTGCCACTTTTTGACGCAAACTTTTTTATTATAATTTTCTTCCTAAAATTTTTCTGGTAAGATTTTTGTTGATCTAACTTTCGCGTACTTTGCTCATCAGCTGCCATTTGTGACGCATATCTTTTTGCGTGTAGAATCTGTAAGCGTCACCTACACCGATATCAGTTCTTTTGTAAGTGGATAACAGGACTTGCGTCACACCTCCACTGCAAGTGGTTTTGGGCGATTGTTTCTTTCATTCTTTTTCAACTGTCATAACTTATGTGCTAGGCCGCGCGTCTGAATGGCATTACCTCTAGACTATATTTACCTTGGGTAATACTAGAAAATAGTGCATTTGGAATTAATAAGGACTTAGAGTTACATGTTTTTTCAGAATTTTGGTAATGTTGAATTTTTGAATCAATTAGAAAAATCCATTCCAATCTATATTTGTCCTTTACAAATTTTCTGTTGCTGCTAGAGACTGCAATGATTGTAGCAGAAGGACGTTTCGTCAATCAAGAGGTCTGTGATCTGCCCATATTCCACGTGCATTGACATTTTTTAAATAGAGAAAAGATGCATTTTAAAAAATTGTTAGCGTAGCAAAGGCGTTTTGAGAGATACGAGCACCTGAATTTTTTTTTCTTCTTCTTCTTCTTAACTTTTTATATTTTTTCTTGATAACACAAAATATTTACGATCAGTGAATGAAAGTGTCTCCTTCTAATACGGAGTATTGGACACTGGCACATTAGTTTGCCTATCTCACAACAGTGGACCGAGTTTCTTTGCAATTTTTTGTGTGTTCCCCAATTTATAGAAATGAAGAGCTTCATTTTTCAAAAGTATTTGACATGATCAAGGTAAATATAGTGTGTAGGTAATGTCATATATAACCGAATCAGATGTGCGGTGGCGCGAAAGTTTGATACAAACGCCATCTTATCCCTTCGTTGAAAGCAAAAAAATTGAATAGATAGTCGGGACATCTGTTGTGAGAAAGTGAAAATTTTTTGTGAAATACTAGTAAATCGTGGTCAACCATTTTAAAAAAAGATGTCATTGGCATGGAACTTATGTGCTAGGCCGCGCGTCTGAATGGCATTACCTCCACACTATATTTACCATATACAGGATGCTCATTTCCAGGCGCGCGAATCTTTTCAATGTGTTTCGTGTGAAACTTTTTTGGTAGCCGTCAAATGGATTAACAAGGGTAAGTAAATGAAAAGCATATATAATTCGTCGAGGGTGGGTCAATCGAATTTTTATTTAACAAATTAAAGACTTACTTATAAAATGAAAATCAAATATTTGTCACAGCTTCGAGTAGCTTTGTTAGAGTTGTACGGAATGTTGTTTTTGTTTTTTAAATTATTTAAATTTTAAGAAATAAAATGACTTGAATAAGTCAATTAAAATTAGAGTAAAATCCTAAAAACATTTTAAGTAAATTTAGAAATGCACATTATCATCTTCTGTACGACCAGATCGATTCGGAAACACGAATCCGAAACGAATCTAATTTCGATTAATTCTCTAATTTATATTTCAATTGTCAAAAAGTATTTTCAATTTAATTTTTAGTCTTCAATTTCGATACTTTAAATTTTTCACATTTTTAGTTCTTTTCTTTCGCTTCAAACATTTAAAGCCGATTGAAGCCTGATTCCATTATAAAACTTTAGGTTTTTATGCATCATACCGGTCGACATGTAGAGTTGGACTTTTAATGCGATTGTCCCCTATTCGTAAATGCTGATCAATTTTAAGAGGACCGACCTCAAAAATATTCCACTCACTGGTGGAAGTGAAGTGTGTGACCAAAGGTCAGCAACTTCAGAATTAGCTTTCTTTCCACTTTTTCTCAGCGATTTAGCTGGATGGGAAATGAAGTAAAGAAAGAAAAACCCTTAAGTGTGGGAGAAAAGTACAATCCAGAGCTGCCGTAATTTGCATAAGAAACAAGTGTTGACACTCGTTTCTTATGCAAATTAGAGTGTGAAACAATTTGGTGAATCCGACAAAAAAAAAACTAAAATTTTATGATGGGGGAGGCTTCTTATTTCACGTCGTGTAACATATTGACGAACATATGCATATGCACATTGTAACGATGGCTGCAAAAGTTTTTTTTTTCATTATTTCATTAACTATAACACTAACCGTATACTTTCAACAACATTATTTCGGAAGTACATCAGCTATTTTGTCAATGGGGTTCTCTATTTTCGTTTACGTTAAATCTGGGACTACATAATCGACGAACGATTCCTTCGTTAGCCGTCAATTCAAACAAAATAAATTATTAAAAGACAAATTTAAATAATAAATGCAAATTGTTGGACAATTAATCATATCCGGCCATTATATGCGCCTCGTTCATATCGATTTAATCAATCAACACAGCCCATGGATGAGCCTTGCGACCATACTGAATGTCGGACAATTCATTTTTCAACTGTTGGAACAGGGGATTGTGTTGTTGCATTGTTGGAATGGGAATGTCTTCGCCCAAGTATTGAATACGGTTCACCGGGCTTACAACGCAGGCTGTTCCACAACCGAATAATTCAAGTAACTGGAAAATGAACAAAAACATTTTTTTTTTAAATAAAAAAAGGGTTCCCGTTCAACCGTTCATTGATTTCTTACTCTTTCTTCTTTGACCAGCCGGATAATTTTATCCATTGTAAATTTCTCCTCTTTCACTTGGCATGTGTTCCATTGTCGGGCGAGACGAAGAATCGAATCTCTGGTAATTCCCGGTAGAATAAGGCCATTCAATGGCGGTGTGACCAGCTCTTTTTCTACAATTTTTAACATTTCCACATTATCGCATTTTGTTTCTCAAATAAATTTGACATCGATAGAAGTACGTTACCTCCTTGATCGTTGATGTAATGCATGAATATGTTCATGGTTCCCACTTCTGTCAATTCATTATCCGGTCCATACAACCATAGAACTTGCTGCAGTCCTTTGCTAGCTGCTTCCCGCTGTACATGGATTGTGGGAGCATAATTTGAACCCATTTTACGATCGCCAACACCACCTGGCCAGGCCCTTGTGTATCTTGGATCTGCTAACAACGAAATCGCTCCATCGGAATCGGCTTTGAAATAATCGCCGACTGGGCATAAGATAGCGTACAACAGGGCTGAGTCTGAAGCGGCGACACCAAGCGTTGGCTGTATATTCAAATGGAATCAAAATTTTACGACCTTTCAATTTTCAAACAGATTAAGCAAATTACGTCAATTCCGATTAAGGTTGGGCGTATGTATAAACTGGCACCGTATTGGTGTGGAACCCATTCCTGGTCGATTGACACCAATCGATTCACGCACTGAATCAGGTCACTTGCTTGGAAGGTGGGTAGGCCAGTTCGAAATGCTGAGATGTTCATCCGTTGCATATTCATATTGGGACGGAATACACGTATTCGACCATCTTCGCCTCGGTACGCTTTCAATCCTTCGAATAACTATGGGGAGAAGAGATATCGGTCTGAGTTAGAGACATTTTTCTCAATTCAATTTAAAAACATTTCTAAAAATGGAATGTTATTCACCGATCGGTCGGAATTCAAAATATTATTTCAAAATTATCAAAGAACTGCATTTTATTCCACTTATCTTGGCTGTATAAGTTTTCATCTTTTTTTTCTTCAATAAAGTGCAACAAAACTGCTGAATTTTGTTATTGTTATTGAAGTGTGTTAATCATGAGCGGTGATGAAATTACGCCCGTGATTTCATTTCTGTTCAGAGGTTAACACGATTTTGTGTAAATTTTTTCTGTAACTAAACGACGATCAGACGATTTGAAATGACTTCAACAACGCAATAAGATGACTATCAATTCGTAGAAATTCTCTAAGGATTACTTATGCAGAGTGAGCTTTATGATAAGTGAAACCGTGTCTCTAGCTGTCGTCATAATATAATTTTTATTCGATTAGACAAGGCCTTACAACTTAGAACATGGAGATATTCAATACTAAAATACATCAGTTTATGAAAACGGTTCCATCTCGTTTTCAAAAGGCACGTCGAGCAATCCGTAATATAGGAATTTTAAGTAAAGAGGGCCAATACCTGATCAACGACGTAGTGCGAGCCTTACAAATATGGTTTAAGGCATACAATAGTTGTTCTTGTTGCAGAACCTACTCTCGCGTAACGTTACCATTCACTGTACCTGGTAGGTGTACGCTCTGAGCGTCCTATATGTATTGAACGGTACACAATGTACTGTCTCCAAGCTCGGATCATCATATTTCACCTACTAGTACCCTTTCTATCATTTGTCCCATCGATATATTTTGTTGTCTTGCGGCCAGCAAATGGGTCATTACTGTCTTGCTAAAAACCGTACTGTCTCGCTGGGACATTTTTTGTTGAGGCGTGTGGGATGTATAGTATTCCTCGCCTTCGTCTGTCCCAATAAGACAGTAATGTACTATTCACTTCGAGGTGTAAAGTCGAAAGTGTAGACTGAAACTGGAAGGAAATGAGACCCGACCCGTTACGAATTGAATTATCGAAACCCGATAAATTGAAAATCAGTAAAAAGTGAAAAGGATTGGGCAGGGTCAGATTTTTTTTCCTCTAATTTGGTTAGCCCGCTCATCTCTAACTAAAAGAGGAACCGATAACCCGCCAAAACAAAATGAAAAATATAAAAAATCCTCCGGAAATTCATCTTGTTGCACGATTATTATTTGTAATTGGGCGAGTGACTGTTATTGATCATTAAAAAAAATTAAAATAAATAAACAAACAAGTGACTGCTACAAATAAACCGAATCAAAAACAAAGGCCCCGTTCTGTACAGATTTAATGGCAAGAATATATTTTTGTTATTAGCATTATTTATATGTAATTAAATACTTTCTATCAATTAACATGTAAACAAGTTTAAAGAGATCATGGTTACGAATTTTAAATTTGATTGAGCCTTCTTTTCCACTACAATCCGGGATTTCCCGAGCGAAAAAAAATGGTGTTCGATTGAGTGTTGTTTTCCACTACAATCTAGGTTTTCCCGAGCGAAAAAAAAAGGTTTTTGTGACTGTGGTTGTGGTATCCTCAATTTGTTTAGATGTTGGTCGAACTGAGAGTATGATTATTGCCAACTTTCAGAGTATCTAATGTGTGCCAGTTATACTCTCACCCTCATTTTGGTATTGGAAATAAGGAGATGCGATTTGTGTGTACCCTCATTTTACTATTTTTTCGCAAGGGTTTCGTTGATGGATCAATTTTCTGTTACGAGCGCTATCGACGATGCTATCATATATATTTGTAAAAAAAGGAATCATTATTGGCCATCATGATCTGAGCAATGTGAATCCACTATTGTATCACTTCTACTGACGATATATACAATTACGCTCATCACAAACTATTATCGGAACTTGTGCTGTTTTCATTATCATCCAAGCGAGTATGTGACGTTGGTTAATGGTGCATTTCATCAGCATTATCATAATCATTTATAATTGTGTGTGATTCAATGTAAACAATTTGAATAAATTAAAAGAAAAATTGTTTTCACAACTAGATAACCTCTGTTCGAGAGGTGGTTTTTTTTGGTGGACAGTTTTTTACCCAACATTTTTTTTGTTCGTCAATCTTTTGATATATTGCCACCAGACGTTCAAAGGATATCACCAAATTTTTGGGTATATAATGAAAAGATGACATTGCAAAAAAAACTGTTACATTCAACCGAAACAATCGCATCTACTGTTGATAAAGTTGCGAAAAGTATAGACAGTCTGAGACATAGATTACTTTCAAGCATAATCAAACTAAAACTCGATTTTATTTCGAACTTTTTTTGTCTTCATTCATCAGTGTGTGTTATGTACGTCATCTAATAACTTTTGGCATTTAGTCTGGATCAATGGAACAAAACTATATTTCAAGTTCGATGGCTTTAAAACGTAATTCCATTCAGGATTTTATGTTCCAACCCGTCAAGTAGTTTTTTCGTTTCTTTTTTTTTAACATTTTTATCCTATTCTCATTATTGAAAGGTGTGTTTTTACTTTGTGAGATTGAAAAAAGAAGGAGTTTCAATAACAAAGTTCTGGCGTGATAAATCAACTGAGTTATATAATTTGGTTTAGGAAACAAAAATCGAAAAAAAAGTGTCAATGAAATGTACTTTTTACGGAGAGAGCTATATGTCATCTGATGACGATAAGATCTTGGCTGTAATAAAATGTGGTCTTTATATAGCAACATGATATATGAACGTTAAAACAAAATGATAAGTAAACGATGTGACTAGGTACACCCTCCGGAAACTAGTTTTCCTTCACAGACGTTGAAACACGTTTCCGCGATCTTTTCTTTGTTTTGAAGATTGTTGTTTTGACTTGTGTGGTTACTGCTCGGGCCACTTTAGTAGCACGACATAGTAAAGTAACGCACTAGAAAAAGGGGCCTACTCGACGCAGAAGTCAGATATTTTCGGGTAAAAAATAAGAGTATTTTTGACAGTTATAAAAAATTTGTTCTGGTGCCTGTGTCCTGCTGAGTAAAGTAAACACAGGTAGAAATGGCCTCTCTCTTGAAATAAATTTATAATGTTCATTCTGTAAAGTACACTGCTCCAAACTAGGTACCAAACTTGACTTTTGGAAAATGAATCGTCCCTGTGTTTACTTTACTATGTCGTGGTTGAGTAAAAAAGTGAAAGAGATGTAAGATAAACATTCGGCATATCCGTTGGAAGTCTGAGATGTTAGAGAATTCTGACATTTTGTTGTTATTAATTTGAAAAAGACTTAGTCTAAGCAAACGTTTAGTCATTGGTTGGGTCAAAGCACTGCGACATAGAAAATATTGGAAGGCTGATGGAACGGTCGGTTGGAAGTGCGTAGATTATGAGAGAAGTCAAGCATTACGTTTGTATTAAGAGTGTTAATGCTAGATTGCAGAAGATTTTTTCAGCAGTCCATTCCATTTCGTAATTTTTTTTAAAATTTTTTTTTTCTTTTTCTGTTAAGTTGACTATGTTCTTCAACAAAGTATAATCAGCAGCTCAATATGCGTGAAATTTCTCGCAATCAAGGTCAAATCAAAGCACCATTGTGCACAAGTGTGATTTTATCATATTCAATAATCTACTGTATTTTCAGATGGATCATAACTATACGTATGACCTTGCTTCGAATTACGTGGCAAAATTTCTGTGAAGCCAAATGCAAAATACAAAGACAACGCACGCGTCTGTTATCTACGCAGCACCTATCTCACCTAAAACGCAGATAGTTAACATTCATTCAGTGCCGTAAGTTTAAATTATTTTTCAATGTCCTAAAAAAGTTCTTGATATTTTTTGCCTATCAGATAGTGATAACTTGAAATTGGCACTAGCATGAAAGGCTTTTCGCAAAAAAAGTGCTGAAAACAAAATTGTTGATAAATATTATCAATATTGAAGAAAATATAATTACTAATTTGACAGGTTTAGTCTATATATCACGTTACAAACACCACCGTTAACGTACGAAAAAAAGTCTAATTGGGAAAAAGAATAATAAGCTTGAGAAGGTGTCTAGGTGTTTTGCGAAAAAAAAAGAAAAGATAAAATTTCGTGATATAATTTCTACTTACAAGCACGAGAGTGATTTGCGTACTTTAAAAAAAACACAATGACTTTTACAATAATTAAAAGCGAAAATTGAAAATCTCCTCTGGAGATTAACGAGATTAGTGGCACCTCACTCACAAGCATGTGATTGAAGATTAACATTCATTTGGCTAAGAATGCCAAATAAAGGATTTAGTCGGTAAAAATGTGTTGAGTTCATTGATTTAGATTCAATTTTCATTCCCTTTTTCTCCCCACTTACTTCAACTGCATAATGAAGAACTTTGGCTGCGGGATGAATGACTAGATTTTCCATTGGTGTTATTTCCGGCTTTTGCCATCCGCCCAAACTTCGGTGCCATAATATTTTTAACATATGATCTGTGAAGAACTTTCCGAATGCAAGATCATCTACCTCTGGTTTCGGTTGGAGTTGGGTTGGTGATGCGAGGCGAACGCGTAAGTCAGATGCCTGAAAGGAGAACATGTTTTTTTTTAATGTTATACCTTGGGTATCATGAGCCTATCAGAAAGTTATATGAAACAATGAAACATGATTTACCATGATGTAATGGATTTTCATTAGTTATTTACATTACAAGGGATAAAATGTTGAAAAGTCTAGAAAATTTGCATTTTCATCTTTATCTCGAGCTCTGAAATGCTGTGAGCTCATAAACTAAACCTAGAAAACTCAAAAGCATGTTATAGTCATTTTACATGCTACGCTACATGCGTCATAAAACGTGCTTTTCATGTTTCAAGAACGTCTTTTACTTGTTTCGGCGCCCTTCATAAAAAGATAAAAAGTAGAGTCTTCGCGTGAATTTTGTTGATCCGAGACGAAGCCCAGCTCTGTAAAGGATTTCTTTTTTGTATTTCGTTCCTAGGATGGGCAGGAAAGGTAATACTGTGTTGTGCATACCCATTTTTTGGAGAAGTTTTAGAATTATGAATCGTATGCTTGATCTATTGGAATATAGGTGTCGCTTTTAGAATCACGATTGTGACTCATGTACGTATATGACGTATGATGGCTGTGTTCGGACATCTAGGATTTTATTAGAAACCTATTACGATTGATAGAGCTGACTAGTGTTAACTAACAGCAGAGAATAATTATTTACGATTAGAAAAAACCCTATGAACTAGGAGTCGAACCCGTAATACATAGGGCGTGAGGCCATTGCTCTACAGATTGAGGTATTCCTTGTGTACATAAGTCGGGATCAAAATGAAAAGTTACAGGTAAACTCAGCCCTAAGTCTTCGAAATGAAGTGGACCCACAACAGAGTCGGGAACGTGTCTAATTTGCATGCATTTGCAGTTCTTAAATCATATAGTTGCACTCTTTGAATTTGTCACCATTACATTAACCATACAATGCGACTACCCGCCTACACTATATTTACTTTAGTGATTCAATGAGCTCTTATTCCATTCCATAATCTTTTTTGTGAGCAGATCATTTTTGTCTACATCTGATATTTTCACTGAAATTTAAGTAGTTAAGCGTAATATAACCGCAACCTAAAAAAGCACTAGTCAATTTCTCTTATAGAGCTATAATATGCAATTTTCAGTTAGTAGAGCACTCTAGTGCACAAAGTTAATTCAATCAAAATCAACTGTATCGCAAACAACAACATCATTTCGAATTCGACCTTAGAAATTTAAATTTGAATAATAAACAATAATAAACAATTTAGCTTTGGTGCATAGTGTGGTAGTCGTGGTAGTCGCTGCTTGGAGCATGCATATATATATATGTATCTCGGTATAATAAATTTCCTCTTGAAAATTGTAATTGTTCCGTTCCGGCACCACACTCATTGAAAATAAATCGATTACGTTCGAGATATGAGCTACCGATTGACTGATTAGAAAAGCGTAAACAATAATTTACCCGAAACAATTGTCCGACGTGTGGGCTATGCTCGATTTGAAGTGATTCGGATCCGGTGTCAGCTGAATGTAAAACATAGTTATTGTCTGGTTTTTGTATACGTGGTCGCGAATCATAGCTGGGCTCTTCAAATTGTGGCTGAGCTCTCACCGATTCACGGCTGCATAATCGAATTTGTTGCTGTAGAAACTTCTGTAGCTTATGTTGATTCTCGAGAACATGTCGGCATAAATGCTGTAAGTGAAGAAATATTTTGTTAGATAGTATTCTTTGCTGGTGTTGGACGTATGTGGTTGAATGGAAAAAAATACGATCGATAGCAGTCATAAACACAATGTACACGCCTTCATTCACGTGATACTATTCTTACTAAATTAAATTGGTTAACATTGTTCATGGAAAACTTTTAAAGTTCTTGTGAATCTGGTTCGTAAATATTTTTCTATTCGAATCATGTATGGTGTCAAGGCCAAGCGTCGAATTCCAACACAAAATAAGATTTATGTTTTTAAAAGAAAACTCATTTTCAATGAAATCTTGAATCTCGACTGAGAAGCTTTTACTAAAACATTTGTGTATTGGAAGACTAATGCTAATTTGAAACTTTTTGACGTGATGAAAATCCTCACTGAGAGTTCTCTTTAGACTTTTGAGAATTTCATAAAACAATTTTCGTTCAAATTCCACAGATTTCAGATACCTACTCGGAACAAACAGGCTAGGAAAGTACTCAGTGGATATTTTGCATACATTTTTGGTACACAAAAATTAAGCAAGGAAGAAGAAGACATTTTTAGAACACAGAGAAATCGTTTTTAAGTTGGTGGAAGCGCCACTAGAACATGTGGACGCAAATGTCTTCGTGATCAACTCAGAGGTGTCTTAACGTGTTCTTTCAGAACATAGCTTCTCAGAACGTCTATTTCCATAAATTGTATAAAAACTATTTGAGTGACGATCAATAATGTCGATTCACTGATAGCTCATGTTCTTCTCTTATCCCTAGCTAATTTTTGTAAGAAACTTTTACTGATGCAACGGATATCTGATGCAACAAAAATATAGAATTACAAAAGGTTGTCCATTTATAATTCTTAATTCTTTACAATTTTTATCATAAAATTATAAAGCGGCTACGGTAAGTATATTAAAATTGCACGTCCATGCGTATATATATAAAGTTGTTTCATCGTTCGGTGACTTGAAAACCTTCCTTCGTTCGTTTAAAATTCATTTCCTTAATACAATCTCATTACGCGCTTCATTATGCCATAACAGCGTCATATTTTTGTTTATAAATCGATCGAATCATTTGTTTACTAAAAATATTATATCGATGTTCATCGCTGGGTATCACTATAAAATGCACTCTTCATATTAATTTATAATGACCTGTTTGTGTCGATGGAAAATTCTGTGTAAGAAAAAAAAGAGTGAACAGAAACACAAGAGAGAGAGAGAAAAAAAACGTTATCAAAAACACGCGTGGTAACAGAACTTTTGTTCCATTTTCATGATACGAGCCTCCAACAAACCATAGTATTATATTCTATTTTTAAAGTTCGTCAATCGTCATTAAGCTAAAACACTAATCATTATCGAAAAAAAAATTATTGAATATGAATCCATATGAATAAGCCCAAGATATAGTAAACCTATTAATATCTGTTCGAACGTATATACAGTAAAATATCGAACAGAATGTGATGTGTTGTTAACTGAAAAGAACGTTCAAATACTTTATCGCAAAAAAAAAATGAATTAAAGAAATTACTGAACACATCTTTATGTAGAAAAGGTTGATAAAGGCAAAGAAAAAAAAATGGCTTGTGGAGTATTTTGTGCTCGAGAAACGATAATTAGGTACACGCATGATATTTCGTCAAAAATGTAAAACAAAATTTGCGATGTTAGATGAACTTCACTTAACGTTTTTAATGCATTTTTTGGTTATAGGGAAAATGAGGGTTATAATTAGTTGTTGTTGCAATTCTAATATTATCATAAGTCGACGTAAAGCTTGGAAATTATAGGTCGAGCTTCCATACATTTTTTATGAAGAAATAGACTGTTGACATTTTCTTAAACTAAGACCAGTTAATTTTAACTTGCCTTGGGGTACTCGTCACTGAATATTTTCATATAAATTTTGACGGGTCCTAGAAGACAAGTTAAAATAACTAATCCAAATTATATTGCCCCTTCTAGGCTTCTGTTGATCTACTGCACTAAACAATAACATTATAAAGTTAACAATATATGAAACATTAAGACTGGATTTATGTTATAATTTCAATGTTCGAGCGATTAGCTTTCAGGAGAACATATTATTGGGACTGTGTACTCAATATAATGTCTAATTGTGTCTTGGTCCAAGAGTCTTGGCACACAGAAAATTCGTAAAAGGAGGAAGAATGGTAAAAAAATGATTCAAATTGCTGTCGTTTAATCTCGCAAATTTAAAATTGTCAAACTTGAGGTACTAACAACCCATTCGACTCCATTAAATATATATTAATCAAATACTGAAATAAACATAAGTCATAAAGTGCGTCACGCGTGCGAAAGTGATGCTAGATATGATTGAAAAATTGATAGAAAGAGACACAAATAGTCGTCACGCGTGACATACTTTATGAATGATCCCTAAGTAGAAGTTCGATGTAAACAAAACGTGACTGTCTTCGCAGTAAATATTTAGACATTTCATGTTAAGGATGATGAAAAACAACTAGATTTTTCATTTGCTTTCTAATCTTTTGGGTTGGAAACGTCGATGAAGTGCGTCGAAGTTTAAGACTTAATGTGACTTCGCGTTTCAAGAAGTCCCTGTACTATGATAGCATATAAAAGCAACTCCCTATTAATCTATTGTCAGTTTTACAGTTACAGGTGAAACCAATTTATGTTTACTGTTTTGCACACGTAGATACTGACACTTTCGTATCTAAGCTGTTATTGCTGTTATTTTTCGTATCAATTGTTTCTCTTATTTTGTATTCAAATGTTCACATTACAAATGAGACTAATGAAGAATAACAGCAAGAACAGCTTAGATAGGACAGTGAGAGTATAGGTGCACAACAATGTCTTATCAAATTTTGAGAAAAACTATGGGATAAAGGATAATCCATTGTTAACTTGATTGGGATTTTTTTTTCTAATCTGAGCTTGACACTAAATCTGCTAATATTAAAATATTTTTCAGAAAAAAGGTTCAGCAGAAAAGTGTTAAGTTTATCTCGATCATTTTACGATCCCCTACTAATGTTTGAATTGTTAATTTTCCAGATGAAAAAATTATTTCGTTCCGAAGAAGATACAATGTATGCAAAGCGAATAATGTGCCACGTCTAAATACGGCGAACAGATAAAAAATTATTCGCAAAATAATAATAATTGAAACAGACGAATGAAATAAAAAAAAAACGTGAAATATGTTTTCCTTATTCTTCTTGCAATTGATTCAATATTTATTTTGAAAGAATGTCATGCTGAAATATTGTTTAACAAAAATTAGGAAAATGCGCAATAGTTTAACCAATTGGTTACAAACCATTTTTTTTAGATTAGAACTGAAGTGTAAATTGTTTCAAATACGTTAATAGAGTTTAATCGGATTCATTGAACTAAAAATTGGGCAAAAGTTTTTTTTCCGTCAATTTATTTTCAATTGCGATTGGTTCCATTTTTTAAAGAAATGCAAATTGAGAATTCAGTCACATGAAAATAACTGTTAGTGTGCAAATCAAGGTACTGAGTCAAATGTTGCGCTTTAGCTTTACTTTTATTTTAAATTTTTTATTTTTTTTATTTATTTTTTTAAATAAAAAAAAGCTGTAATCGAATCAATCATAAAATGCATAACAACGTAAAGAAAACACGTGCTAACCTTACAGAATGTGTTAAAACGAACGTGCTATTTCGTATACAATTAGGAGCTTTACATGGCTAGAAGCTCGATACATCACATTTAAGTGAAACTTTTCGCTAAACTTAAACCGTTAGCGGTTAGAAATTAAATGTAACACCAAAATATTCACATTTCAAAAGTAAACCACACGGTTCCTTTTCGTTATTGAACTCTATACGTGACATTAATGGAAGCAATTTAAATTTTAAATTTCTTATTTACCTTGCATCGAATAACCATTTTCTGTTAAATGGTACGGTTGTTTCACTTAGAAATTATCTAATATCCTTCTCGATTAGTTCGTATAAAATGTTACGATTTTCGTATTAAAAGAATTGAATTTCACTTCTTCATATAACGTTTACGTACAGGTGCGGTGTAATTCGATTGATAAGAATAATTCGGTGGAAAATTATTTCAAAAATTCACAACAGAACAATATTTCGGTTAATATTTACAAGATTTCTTTTTCTCTCTTCGTTACTTTTTTTGTGTCAATTCGTAATAAAGCGTCAACACTTAGCAAACGATCATCGAAAACTGAACTTGGTTAATGTCTTAACGGTCTTATGTGTCTCGCGAATTTATAATCTTTTATATAACAACAACAGAGTGCGACTTTAGTAGATAGGTAGTACACATTCGCGAATTCATATATTATTTATATGTATGAAGCTGCATGTGTGTACAGAATGATATAAGTGATATGGCAAAAATAAAAATATTTGCGAGCATTGTAAGGGTATTAGCGGGTAGAGGTTTGAATGTGTATTATTTGAGAAAATTATATTAGTCTTGATCGCTTATAATATCACTTCAAAAGATCCATACTCTGACTTAGTGAAGATTTTTATTTTTTGAATTTGTTTACTTACTACGACAAATATTGTGTTTCATTCACATTTTCGTGTGTTCTGTTGGTTCTTCAACGACTGGTAACTGAATCCTTTCTTACATTCTTCAACAGGTAGGATACTCCTTTGGTTGTACGCTATCGAAATAGTTTCCGATATTTTTAACAATCCTGTGACACTTTTCGCTATTTTTTTTTGAAAATTACATACTGTACGATTATAGCCTTTGAGAAACTTTTTATGGCCTTATGACTAAATCAAAAAAGAAAAGAAAATCGAATGGAATGGAGTACGTAGTTCGTTCTCTTATTATTCGTTCTTCAAGCGAGTCGCCACCGGTCAGCAGTTGGTTTTTATTTTTTATTTTTTGAAGTTGGCACACATGCATTGATACATTTTACCACCTGAAAACCCTACATACGTAATAAATGCATAATAAGCGAGGTAACCATAATCTATTTACTTAAAATGTTGGTAGTACCCACCGTTAAAATTGACAGTGGCGGCAAACAATTATTTTTCTGTGCCTTAGGATCATAATTCGACGTATTTCGTCACTGCACCTACGATCGAAAAGTGATTGCTAAGAAAAGCTCAAATTGTTGCAACGTTTTTGTTTTGTTTAAATGCTTCCTACTGCGGGACGAAAGAAAAAAATGTAAACCCACGGGCCGAAAGTGACAGATATGTAAGCCCACGCGGCGAAAGCTTCGCTTTCGCCCTTTTGGCTTACAATTTTCTGTCACTTTCGGCCCTTGGGCTTACATTTTTCAACTTTCGTCCCCAGTAGGCAGCATATAAAACTTAATAAGTAACTCTTTCGGCCTCCTCAATCGATACGTAAATAACTATTTTCGTCTCATTATGATCCTTACGGCACAGAAAACGTAGTTCGTGACTCGTAATGAAAGCAGAATTTTTTCAGGACACGTCTTAAGCTTTAGTGTAGTATTTAAGGACCAAAACGTTTACACCTCCGGAATTCGCGATTTGATGATTGAAAGTTGTTAAGGGGTCAAAAATAAGACATTCTGGGGAGGGAGCCAAAAATTTCCTCCGCGCCCGCCCTCTGGGGCCCCATTGAATGTCATTTGCAGAGTCTTTTTCTACGATTTATGGAAGACGAACGTCTAATGATAAAATTCTCCTAGATCACGCAAATGATCGGTGAAAGTTCAAACTTTATTTTAGCGAATTAAGTTTTTCCAAAATTTCCACTTTTCCGACACATTTTCACAATTTTCCCCAATATCACCGAAAATTAGGCGAAAAATTAGAGTTTAAAGTTAAATAACTCGCGCAACACATTTCATAGAGAAAATTTTTGTTAAAGTGAGATGTTCTCTGTTCAATTCTACGCACCCTCCCCGTTTTTCTTTTTTTTTGGGTTGTCATCGGGTGGTATTTGGCCCAATTTTCCCTCCACTTACCATATATTAAAAAAAATATATTTTCTGTTGTAGAGCAGATAGAGAGTTGGTTTCAAAGTAAAAGTTATAGAGTTTTGTGAGTAGAATATTTTAGGAGTCCAACAAAATGGCTGACAACCGCCATCTTGGAAATATCGTTCAAATATAGGGTTAGAATTGGGAATTTTAGCTTCAACTCCGGAAATAGGTAAGATGCAGAGTTGTTTCCAAAGGTTAAGTTGTGGAGTTTCGTGAGTAGAATATTTTGTGAGTCCAACAAAATGGCTGACAGTCGCCATCTTGGAAAAATTATATTTTAATTTTATCTCTGGAAATAGGTTTGCTAGAAAACTGTGCAGTATGTACGATATTGCTATTTTATTTTTCAAAGCAGAGATCTCATATGAATGATTTTACACTTAAAAATTTTATTTGACATCGGAGTTGTTGCTGCAGGCATTTTGACACTTGCAAAGTAGTGTGCATGATAGGTTTTTATCCTTGCACTTACATTTGCCCTTACCCATACACCCACCCTTAATACATCCACAACTTGTCAAATCTTGATAAGTTTCCGAAATTTCCGAACTCTGTATCTTACCTATTTCCGGAGTTGAAGCTAAAATTCCCAATTCTAACCCTACATTTGAACGATATTTCCAAGATGGCGGTTGTCAGCCATTTTGTTGGACTCCTAAAATATTCTACTCACAAAACTCTATAACTTTTACTTTGAAACCAACTCTCTATCTGCTCTACAACAGAAAATATATTTTTTTTAATATATGGTAAGTGGAGGGAAAATTGGGCCAAATACCACCCGATGACAACCAAAAAAAAAAAAAAAAAAACGGGGAGGGTGCGTAGAATTGAACAGAGAACATCTCACTTTAACAAAAATTTTCTCTATGAAATGTGTTGCGCGAGTTATTTAACTTTAAACTCTAATTTTTCGCCTAATTTTCGGTGATATTGGGGAAAATTGTGAAAATGTGACGGAAAAGTGGAAATTTTGGAAAAACTTAAATCGCTAAAATAAAGTTTGAACTTTCACCGATCATTTGCGTGATCTAGGAGAATTTTATTATTAGACGTTCGTCTTCCATAAATCGTAGAAAAAGACTCTGCAAATGACATTCAATGGGGTCCCAGAGGGCGGGGCGCGGAGGAAATTTTTGGCTCCCTCCCCAAAATGTCTTATTTTTGACCCCTTAACAACTTTCAATCATCAAATCGCGAATTCCGGAGGTGTAAACGTTCGGCCTCTTTTTGGTCCTTAAATACTACACTCCTAACGAGGCGAAGCCGACTAGTCTTGAAAAATTCTACTTTTCGTCACTTGTGAGGAAAAATACTATTTTTTGAATTATGCAGCTGAAATCAGTTTGTTCTTGCGTCGCCTCCACTTACACCTACAGTCTTACGCTAAAAATATAGCTGAATGAGTTCATTACCCACACGAAAGTTGACTATTGCATGGCAGGTTACACCCTGCGAAAATGATCCATTATCTGAAGCATATTTTAGATTCATTTCGCATGGAGCAGGCAATAAATCAGAAGACATTCGACGCTTTAACTTAATTCATTAATTCGGAAACAACCTTGAACTTTGAACCTTGATCAACCACAATACTTGAAAGCTCACTCGTATTTTTGAGAATCTTGCTCCGAAAACTGTCTTCTCGACAAATGTGGAGTTTGTTGCTCAAAAAACAACCTTGTGAGTCTTTGTAAGAAACTCGGTATGAACTATTCAGCTATGACTACACAGGTAGCAATATTTTTTGTAGAGATAAATCAGTGCAGTACTGAGTCAGTGCTGCTGACATTATTTGTGTAAAATTTAAGCAATTCAGCTGCATTTCGCAGAAACTACTTGTAACAAAATTGGATGTATCATACAGATTATCACCTCTCCCGTTATTTTTTAGCTCAAGAATTTCTCGAGGAGGCCTGCCATCCATATTTTGTACCAACAATTCCGAAAATTCCACTAAATTTCACTTGATTGTTTGTAATTGATTTGTTTCTCCCTTGTTTAATTGTCGTACAAACTTTTTTTATTCAGTTCAGATAGATAAATAGATCAAGGAATTAAGGCCGGGACGACTTACAATGGAAAATACCGTGCAACATGATTGGTGATAAATTAGTTTTACATGACTAGGGATAAAAAGATGAAAAGTAGAGTTTCCGTGTGAATTTTGTTGATCCGAGGCGAAGCCGAGGTCAATAAACACACTAAAAGAGACTTTTTATTTTTATCCCGAGTTATGTAATGGATTTTATTGCTTGCCCCATGCGAAAATTGATTCTTACATATCAATTTGGCCCCTGCGAAAATGGTCGATTACATGAGGGATATTTGCGTGACACTTTCGTCAGGAAATCTCTATTTTCGCGGGGTGCTCGAGTCATTCATGTAAAATCAGTTTTCGTGGGGTGCAGCCATATGAAGGTGAATGCGTCATCTGAAATATTTTATGCTCTCTAACATGAAAACGGGAATAATTATTGATGTTTTGTGTTTTTGGACAATTATTTTGCAGTGGCGAGAGTTCAGTGTGGCAAAAGAATTTCAATTCTTAAAAAGAAAAATCACAGAACTGAAAGCGTCAGCCATATTTGTTCTAGCAAAAATTTCAATGTTTGTTATGAACACACATGGCGAGCACTTTTAGTTGCGTATTTTTCACTTCAATTCGAAAACACTTCACACATCGATTAATTTTAGATACAATTCATTTCACTTCACTGCAAAATTTTTCGTCTAAATAACAAAAACAACAAAATCATTGCTTAGAATGTATTATCAAGGAACGGAATAACAATTCAATGACAATATGGCACCTGCTATGGTGTGATCACTTCGATCACTTTCGGTACGGAAAATATTGGTATTGGTACAGCAGTACCAATACTGCTGTACCAATACCAATATTTTCGGGATATTTGTATGAAGAAGTATGAGCCGATTTCGGCTGTGTACTGGTTTTATAGTGCCGAAAAAATTTCTATTTGTTATGTTGATTTTGTCTACGGAGATAGTTGTATTTAAATCAGCTTTTGTTGCTATTTATAGAAATTGATATATAAGAATCAATTTTCGCATGGGCAAGCAATAAAATAGAATACAGTGCACCCTGCTGCAATGATTCATTACATGGTGGAACAATTTTGAAACTCGCAACTCACGCGTGTATGTTTAAGCGCCTCGATTTGAAAACTGTTATTTTGACGCGGGTAGTTACATACCTCGCCTTCGGCTCGGATATGCAAACTCTACCCTTGTCAAAATAACAGTTTTCAAACCTTGGCGCTTAAACACACACTTGTGAGTTGCTCGTATCTCAAAATTGTTCCCCCATGTAATGAATCATTTTCGCAGGGTGCACTGTAACCTACTATTACATGCTGAGGGCGTCGAAAGAAGTGCTTAAAACATGAAAAGTACGGTTTTCGACGCATGTAGCATGTAAAAAATATAGAAATTTCATTATGTGGCAATAGAAAAACGTTGATTCCATTCCCGATACAATTTATTTGATACCGGGATTACTCGGCCGTTATCCAACTTTTTTTTTTCAGACGAGAATTGAAAAATGAATACTGAAAACACACGAACTATTTTGAGTTGCTGAGATCGACAATTATGCTGTGTTTCTATTATTTTAATCCGACTTGCAGCATACGTTAAACAACGGTAAACACAGCATAATTGTCGAAATCAGCAAAACAAAATTGCTCGTGTGTTTTCGACCTAAGCTACTGTAACAAAGACATCAGGATTCTACCACTGATCCCCCGGAATTGTGAAGCTATTTTTTTATTTGTGAAAAATTTATTCCGATGTTTTCTTCAAATTTTTGAACAGAAGTATGGCTTATGGTAGAAATGTATTAATTTTACGAAATATGTGCTCTAGAACTATAACTTTGGTTGGTTGTATTATTGTTGCATCATCATCAAAAATGACCTAAAAATTCTACTTTGTGGTAAAAAACTGATTATGTAAAACGTTAGCTCTGAAAATTGTTTTCTCGTTCGTTAAGGTTGCGTCGCAGAAAATTTATTTTCCGAGAAATATATTATTTACTCCTAAATTACGCGTTAAATTGTACACACTAAGGGTTCAGGGTCTTCTATGATGTTCCTATTGGAAAAATAATATTTTTCATTCTGCTGTAAGATGAGATGAAATAGAATTTTACAAAGTAAAGAAATAGGTTTGTGTTGCGCCCATCATTCTCCTATTATTACAATAGCGCTCGAAGGTCTACCTAACAAAAATTCTCTTCAAGTGCCATGGGAAATGGCATATTTCTATCGGCTCGTTTTGTCAATTTCTCAAAAACAATCCCAATTCGTTACATTAATAACAAAACTATCAACTGCAGTGGAAATATTAGAAGACCCTTAACCCTAGTGTGTACAATTTAATGCGTATTAATGAGGAATTTATTTTTTGGGAATGCAATTTTCTGCTACCGTTGAAGTTTGATCAACGAGAAAACAATTTTCAGAGCTACGTCGTAAATACACAATTTTAGATTTATTTTTACAAAAAGAAAACAACACAGAGAATTCTTAGTATTTAAAGTCTACACTCAATAAAGTTTATTCCTTTGTCACTGAAACATGAAAGTATTTCAGGGTCAAAACCCCGAATGAGTTGGATCACTTCTCTGGTAAAGGGCCGATTCAGCCCGGCTAATTGATCGTGTAAGTAGTAAAAGTTGCGAATAAACAAAGTCAATATTGTTGTAAAGGATTATTCGATTAGTGTTGAGAGCTTTTAGTAACAGTTGCAAATCCTTGTACAAAGGAAAAGTTTATCCCATTGTGTTTCTATCGCGCTAAACGTTTTAAAATAAATCTTACTAGAATAGATAACAAGCCAAGTCCGATTTGTTTTGATAACATCTTTAAAAGTGCGTGTGTAAGATAATATTAAAGTCATTTACCAACACTCACTTGGGCCTGGTAAACAAAATATTGAAAAGAGTACCTACGTCATACAATGGAATTGAAGGAAGGTTTTCTTTTTCATTATTTCGATTTTTTACTTCCCTAATACCGACTAGAACTTTCATCTATTTTGTCTATCACTTTATTGATCCACCTTAAAACGACCTCACTGAATTTTTATTAAAATATAAAAATAGAACGCTAGGTGACTCTAGCCGTTGTAGACCTTTAAAAAAGATGGCGCGAGGTGGGTAACAGGTTTATATTTGAATTTATTCAATAATTGATTTATTCATTGATATGAAAACGTCTAGACAATTGTTAGAACTATCAGGTATGTGAGCCTATATCTCAGTCATTGACCACTTAGATTTTATTGTTGAAGACGATTTTCAGAATAAATACTCTAACCAAAAGCGAAGCAGTGATCACTGATCAAATAGGGTTGTCCAAATATGCAAATTGGCGCGACCCCTAAATGACAAGATCTGTTCTACGAAGTGCTCAAAATTTCATTTATTTCAGATAACTTACAGTTTTGAACGTTCAAAAGTATAAATTTCTTATTTCTCTTATTTTGCTTACTTCTCTTATTTCTCCATATTCTTGTTATGGACAAATGAGAGAAATTGGAGAAATAAAAGAGATTTATAATACATCGACACTTTTGAATGTTAAAAACTGTATCAAGCGATGTAACAGTTATTTCCCTTACTAGGGAGGGAAAATGAACTTTCTGTCCATAGGGAAAAGTATTTCCCTCATTCGTAAAGGAAAATGTCATACTACACTCAAGAAATAATTTGATATTTCGTATCCAGATGAGTAAAAGTGTCCGAGGGCTTTCATTTCCTTCCCTTGTATAGTAATATACTATAACATGACTAGGGATAAAAAGTTGAGTTTTCGTGTGAATTTTGTTGCGAAGCCGAAGTCAATAACCACTCGAAAACGAGACTTTTCAACTTTTATCCCGAGTTTTGGAATGGCTTTTACATGCTTTTAAAACCTATACCAATTTTCTTGTTTTCCCTATGTGTGTAATTCGCCACTTCCGACCCTGGATTTTTAAAATTTTTATCAGCTGTCATGTAAGTAACTATTACATGCTACGAGGGTTGCCTTTTATATTTCTGGCCTAGGGCACTTCTAGTGTTTTCATATGCTTGTCACTATGCTAGCAGATAACTTTGGACCTTTTTAGGAAGAACTACATTTATGAGAGCCATGAGATGTTCTTCGTTCTTGTCACAGGAGACCTTCTGACAGAGGTCTTCACTTGATTGGGAATTTTGGGAAAAATCTGTAGCATCGGGTACTTTTAGTGTTTTTGCAGGCCCGGACTGGCCAATTGTGTGCCTTTTTGAATTGAGTTGCATGGAGCCCCCGATGGGCTTTTTCGAGCCAGTTCGGTACTGTGTTTTTGTATGCTAGCAGATAACTTTGGACCTGTCTAAGAGAAACTATTCCAAAGAGAACAATAAAATTTTATTTGGTCTAATCACAAAAGCCCTGATATCATAGGTTCTCTTCTATGGGAACCTCGGTTCAAATTTTCATATTGCCACCATTGGGACATGGATCGTGGTAGATCTTCGAATGTTAGTGTTTGGAGTGGAGTTAAGAAAATTTGCGATGGGGGAAGGGCTCCTGTGACTAGACGAAAGACACTTTTTTGTTGTCATTGTGGTAGTTTGCCCTAGAAAGATCCTACGTTGTAACCCAAACATGTAAATGACTATAAAATTCTGTTCCACTTAAAGTTTGGTTCTCCTTTCCTATTTGTAATTACAACAATACGAATTTCTCAGAGTGAAAAGCCTTGGGATTATGCCACGTTTGACTACTATCTCTTTCGCATGCTTGACATTCTTTATGAACAATCCCTTAACTGCAACACTTTTTTAAAGGAGTTCTCCGCATTAAGGAAATCCAATTTTGAATCATCTTTGTGTCATGATAGCGATCCGTATGTAAATTGCAACATCAGCTAAATTTACAGAAGTATTCCGGGCAATGGTTTTTTTTATCCTGATCAATGACGTAGACGTTGAACGAGCCCTAATTCGCAGGTTGTAGTACAATCACCAATTTGCAAGAATAATGATCGCCTTCTTGAAAACGGAATGTTCAACGCAATATGTATGTAATACAACGCTATTGAATATTTTGAAAAACAAGTTTTGCGTATACATTTTTCTCCGTAATTGTTTTTACCTTTTTTGAGTGCGACTCATTTAATTTAATCCATGCAAGGTTTTTCACCAATCTTAGCATGTGTGTGCCTGTGTGCGAACAGAAAACAACATTTTACTTTGAGCGGCGATAGTTGATTGGTTGCGTATTTGGGCTCGGCAATTTTCATGTAAAATTTAATTCATAAAAACGAGACGAACCAAATAGTTTCATATTTATCATTTATACGTTTTGTACACTTGAAAGCAACAACAACTTTTGGTTGTTTTTCTGTGAACCAGTACAAGTATGTGTAACGTGCAGTCACTACGTAAGTATCGTATGATTTTTATTATGTTTTTTTTCACATTAAATTTTTTTAAACTTTACAGTAGTTATGAGCTACGTCATATCTGCCTCCAATGGAGATTTGTTGTTGGTAAATAAGATTAGGGAAAAATTTGTTAACCATTATCGTATTGTTATCATTTATTATAAATAGGTAATCAATACAAAATGATTTAATTTCACATTTAAGTAAATAATGTAGTACATACAGTAACGTGTGTGTATATTTATAATCGATCACACATAACGCATTAAAAGTATACTCTGTTGTGATGTGTGGAAAGAGATTTGGTGGAGATTTAGAATTTATGTCAGTCGAAATCAAAATACCCACATCCACTATACATCTTTGTATATTATACTGATGGTTGTAGCATAACACATCCTAATAACACATTCCATAACATATTGGTTGCATCAAACGATTTTACTTTTTATGCGTATTCTATGTTGTACATGCTTTACGGGCAATTACTCTCTTTGTTCGGTTGCTACGAGGGATAATAGTCCAGACGCTTGTGTCACGAAAAGTGGCTCTGTGGGATTCGAGGTTTTAAGATTTTTTGTGAATGGATTCTGATAGAGTATCAAAAGTTGTAGAGCTATTCAATTTTGCCTCGTTAACAAAAACGAATAAACAGAACAAAAATGAATGAGTTTAAGTTTAATTGGAGACATACTTCTTTTTTTAAATGAAAAAATTACGATTTTTTTGAAAATTTCTGGATTTTTGAACGAAATTTCCAGATAAATATATTTTTTTAGTTGCTGCTGTTGATGTACCTAAACCGATATAAAATGTTTCCTGTTTAATATTATTATTTTTTTGTCGCTAAAATTGAGAAAACGGCAAAACAAATTTCGAAAGTTTTAACCAATTTTTAACATTCTTGACCATTTTTGACTCGTCCGTCCCATATAGAAAATTGGTTATGCATTGTTTCGGATGTATTAACGTTAGTATTACCATTTTCTGTCGTTTTTCGGCTCATTTCAAATTTAAATGTCTCGAAAATGGAAAGGAAAGAGTGTAATTTGGTGCAAGAAAAATCTGATTGTGTATTAACCTCACTTTTAGCTCAATATCTCGGGCAAAAAATTTGTAATCACTTTCGAAACTTTTTTGAGTGTAGTTGGGACCAGTAGCTGTCGAATGAGCCTACTTTCCGAAATCCGGTCGTAAAGACACCGGCCAAAAATGGCGTCAAAGTTAGCGGTTTTTTTGTGTAGTGTCTACGAAAAATGATCATATTTCCGTCATTTTGTTTTTCCAAAAAAAAAATTCTTCCATAAAACTTAGGTAATTAATGTACCTTTTTAATGAAAAAAAGAAATACGAACAACGGCACTTCTATCTTCAGTTATAGCGATTCTTAGTTTTACACTAAAACGGTAATTTTACCGGTAATACCGCTTCATCGACCTCAAGAAAAAGATTTAGTTGTACAACTGTCGATACTCAACCAGAATCCATTCACAAAAAATCTTAAAACCTCGAATCCCACAGGATGACACAAGCGTCTGGACTATAATGATAGTGTAATACATACTCAACGTAAAGTGTACTTCTGTAAACACTATCAGCCAAAAACCACTTACAATAAACGTTTTACGTGTGGGTCGCAAATGCTACGTCTCGTACGTAGTATGTACATCGAAGTCGTAAAATTCTACGTCTACATCGTACAATAAACGGCTGAGTGAACCATTGGTTTTGTCCTCACTCAACTACAATGTACAAAACCAATGGTTCACTAAGTTGTTTATTGTACGATGTAGACGTAAAATTTCACGACTTCGATGTACATACTACGTAGGAGATGTAGTATTTGCGACTCACACGTAAATCGTGATCGAATCAGACGTACATTGACATTTTCCGTTTTTTCCGTGTAGAGGAAGTTCATAAGTTACGTAGAACAGAACTAATATTCTCTATCCCCATCGCTAACTGTGACGTAGCTCAAATAAAGCAACCGCATAATCAAAATCAACTTTTTTCTTTACAATACAACTGGTTCTTAAAAACAAAAAAGGATTGCCAACTCTATATGATTTTGGCACTCTATTTATCTTACGCTTAGAGCGATTATCCCTAGAAAGGAAATTTGTACGACGAAATGTGGTCCCAACATCAGTTTGTGTAATATGCACATTTCGTATAATTTTACACCAATTTACACATGTATGCGTTGACGCTATTTCGCTTTTGATAGTTCAATTTGCCCTCTTAATTAAGAGGGCAAACACACATACCAATAAACATTTCGTATTTCATGTTGGGACCACAACTTTTACGTAATTTTGTTCGAAATTTCCTCTCTAGATATAATTACTCTTAGATCTTACGCCACAGCTAGAGAGAGCGTTGGACTCAGACTCAACATAACTAGTTTTAACTCTGTCTAGGTCCAGTAAAAACTCTTTTTTAAAATTTTTTTTGGCTATTGAGCTTCGAGGTTGCACAACTTTAATTTAGCTAAATCATACGCAGAAAATTACATCGGATCAATCGATCAATAAAACTCTATCCTTGTGAATCTTTCCAGTTTTTGATGGCTGCTTTTTTCTTCTCCTTTAGTTCCACGTACTTGATGTACCATTGATTGTGCTTCTTTACATCCTCTTCAGTTTTACCTAGTGGAACATATTATCAAAACTAATTATAAAATGCGAGCAACCAAATTAGCAAACCTTCGGTTATATGTTTGATGGACATAACAATTTGATCAATATTGTCTTTGTATTTCGTCCTCAATTTTAAAAACAAAAAATGCTCTTCATCATTCCAGCCACCGGTGTGACCATTGTTAGCCACAAGAAAATCATCAAATTTTCTAATATCGACATTATCTTCCTTATCGATTGGTTTCATTAGTCCTGCACGGCTACTATACGCGACATTCGGACAAATTTTTATTGTCTCATTTAGTAAATGATTCTCTGGTAGAACGGTTGTCTCCAGCACACAAAATTCGTTCTTAAGGCGACTGAGTTGGTTGATATTATTTCGAAAAGCATTACGAATTGTTTGGTCAATCAAAACAATCCGGTCTCGATACTCCTTCGTTTGATATTGGTGTATGCTGTCCGAACTTTCGATAATATCTTGAAATTCTGATACCGTCGAAGTTACGTTTTCCAACTCACTTCTTAAATTCAATTTGAAAGCAGGAATTCGATTTTTCAACTCGTCTTGCAAATGATTTATTTCTGCAATTGTTGCCATGTCTTCCACACTTAAATCGGTCATTTGGATGGGCAACTGTGCTGATTCCAAGTATTTTTGATGAGATTTTAATTTAACGAGTTCACACACTATTGAAGAAAGTTTAGCTTTGGTCGACATAATTGAAAAGAATTCAATGAACCAACTATACCATTGCAAAGACAATTGAAGTGTTATGAAAGTGAAGGGAGTCGGAATGATGGAGTCGTCATGGTAATTTACAAAATATTAGGACAACAACATATGGTTTATGTTTCACATGAAGCACTAACGGTCACCATGGAAAATTTAGTAAACAAGAGCAATGTTTTTGATATTATTGACCGTATGTTTTTGGTTTAGACTTTTGGTTTGGAGATAGACGTATTCACAACTTGTGTTGCTGTTGGATGGTGTGTGTTTTCCCACTATTCTCATTCAAATCTCGGTGGTTATTTACCTCGCCTTTATTCGAATCAATTTCCAACTGAGAACTTTATTATTTTCTGAGTAAGGATACAGTGAGCGAATAGGTTCTATGATGGTTTGTCCTAGATGGTTTGTATTAAGGTTCAAAAGACCTGGTTTAAGATTTTCCTTTTCGTTCCGAAAATGTGGCCAACGCGCAGTTTTTTTTTACCCACTTTTACATCGCACCGATAAAAACAAGGCATCAGAACAGTCGGAGCGTTTGCTGCGACTGAGCCCCGTACGATCCGTAAACCTATTTTGCCCTATAGACCTTCATTCTTCCGTTATCAAAATGCTTCCGTAATCCTATTGCGTACTTGACATTATTGTCTATTTTTGCAAATTAACTGTATGTGCTCATCTTTGAAATTGCGCTTAGCGCAATTACAAAAGCCCGTACTTCTCAAGTATAAAACAAAAGTTTACGATGTAATTTTCGGAATCCAATTTTCTTTCGGTATTGAATTATCTGTCAAACGAAACAAAAAGTAGCAAAGTTTGATGAAATATTATCGATTTATGAGCAAAAACCACATAGGGCCACAAAGCGGTCTTAGTCGAAGGAAATTTGAAACTTTTTTCACCACGTTCTCTTTATAATCAATTACCTTCCATAAAAAACTAAATCTAGCAAAATCGGTTGAGACTTACTCGATTTATGTGCAAAAAACACTTAGGGCCGAGTATCGACCTTTGAGCCCTCCCAACAAGCCCACGTTGCATCTTACCCAAAAACAATGTTCAGCAACTTTGTTCTACTCGTCAATACCTTTCATTTAATATATCACAAGCAGCTATTGCGTGTGTATTTCGGTAGATATCGTCGAAAGACCTAATTTAAACGTTGAATTTCATTGTTTGGAAAATAATTAATTTAAACGTCGAATTTCATCGTTTGGAAAATAATTAATTTAAATGTCGAATTTCATCGTTTGGAAAATAATTAATTTAAACGTCGAAATTCATCGTTTGGAAAATAATTAATTTAAACGTCGAATTTCATCATTTGGAAAATAATTAATTTAAACGTCGAATTTCATCGTTTGGAAAATAATTAATTTAAACGTCGAATTTCATCGTTTGGAAAATAATTAATTTAAACGTCGAATTTCATCGTTTGTAAAATAATTAATTTAAACGTCGAATTTCATCGTTTGGAAAATAATTAATTTAAACGTCGAATTTCATCGTTTGGAAAATAATTAATTTAAACGTCGAATTTCATCGTTTGGAAAATAATTAACTTAAACTTCGAATTTCATCGTTTGGAAAATAATTAATTTAAACGTCGAATTTCATCGTTTGGAAAATAATTAATTTAAACGTCGAATTTCATCGTTTGGAAAATAATTAATTTAAACGTCGAATTTCATCGTTTGGAAAATAATAAACTTAAACTTCGAATTTCATCGTTTGGAAAATAATTAATTTAAACGTCGAATTTCATCGTTTGGAATAATTAATTTAAACGTCGAGTTTCATCGTTTGGAAAATAATTAATTTAAACGTCGAATTTCATCGTTTGGAAAATAATTAATTTAAACGTTGAATTTCATCGTTTGGAAAATAATTAATTTAAAACGTCGAAATTCATCGTTTGGAAAATAATTAATTTAAAAGTCGAATTTCATCGTTTGGAAAATAATTAATTTAAACGTCCGAATTTTCATCGTTTGGAAAATAATTAATTTAAACGTCGAATTTCATTCGTTTGGAAAATAATTAATTTAAACGTTGAAATTCATCGTTTGGAAAATAATTAATTTAAACGTCGAATTTCATCGTTTGGAAAATAATTAATTTAAACCGTTGAAATTCATCGTTTGGAAAATAATTAATTTAAACGTCGAATTTCATCGTTTGGAAAATAATTAATTTAAACGTTGAAATTCATCGTTTGGAAAATAATTAATTTAAACGTCGAATTTCATCGTTTGGAAAATAATTAATTTAAACGTCGAATTTCATCGTTTGGAAAAATAATTAAAAAAAAAAAAAAAAAAAAATTTAAAAAATTAATTTAAACGTCGAATTTCATCATTTGGAAAATAATTAACTTAAACGTCTCGAAAATTCATCGATTTGGGAAAATAATTAATTTAAACGTCGAATTTCATCGTTTGGAAAATAATAATTTAAACGTCGAATTTCATCGTTTGGAAAATAATTAATTTAAACGTGAATTTCATCGTTTGGAAAATAATTAATTTAAAACGTCGAATTCATCGTTTGGAAAATAATTAATTAAACGTCGAATTTCATCGTTTGGAAAAATAATTAAACAATTCACTTGGAAAAATAATTAAATCGATTATGGAAAATAATTAATTTAAAGTCGAATTTCATCGTTTAAAATTAATTAATTTAAACGTCGAATTTCATCGTTGGAAATAATTAACTTAAACTTTCCGGAATTTCATCGTTTGGAAAATAATTAATTTAAACGTCGAAGTTTCATCGTTTGGAAAATAATTAATTTTAAAGTCGAATTTCATCGTTGAATAATTATTTAACGTTGAATTTCATCGTTTGGATTTGGAAAATCATCGGAATAATTTAAACGTCGAATTCATCGTTTGGAAAATAATTAATTTAAACGTCGAATTCATCGTTTGGAAAATAATTAATTTAACGTCTTTCCGGAAATAATTAATAAACGTTTTCGGAAAATAATTAATTTAAACGTTCGAATTTCATCGTTTGGAAATATAATTAAACCATTTGTAATTTTAAACTGTCGAATTTCATCGTTTTGGAAAATAATTAATTTAAACGTCGAATTTCATCGTTTGGAAAATAATTAATTTAAAACGTCGAAATTTCATCGTTTGGAAAATAATTAATTTAAACGTCGAATTCATCGTTTGGAAAATAATTAATTTAAACGTCGAATTTCATCGTTTGGAAAATAATTAATTTAAAAGTCGAATTTCATCGTTTGAAATAATTAATTTAAACGTCGAATTTCATCGTTTGAAAATATTATAATTGAATTTATCGTTTGAAAATAAAAAAACGTTAATTCATCGTTGGAAAATAATTAATTAAACGTCGAATTTCATCGTTTGGAAAATTAATTAATTTAAACGTCATCGGAATATTTACGACTCGTTTTGGAAAATAATTAATTTAAACGTTGAAATTCATCGTTTTGGAAAATAATTAATTTCTAAACGTTCGAATTTCATCGTTTGGAAAATAATTAATTTAAACGTTGAAATTCATCGTTTGGAAAATAATTAATTTAAACGTCGAATTTCATCGTTTGGAAAATAATTAATTTAAACGTTGAAATTCATCGTTTGGAAAATAATTAATTTAAACGTCGAATTTCATCGTTTGGAAAATAATTAATTTAAACGTCGAATTTCATCGTTGGAAAATAATTAATTTAAACGTTGAATTCATCGTTTGGAAAATAATTAATTTAAACGTTGAAATTCATCGTTTGGCAAAATAAATTATTATTTAAACGTCTGAATTTCATCCGTTGGAAAATAATTAACTTAAACTCGAATTTCATCGTTTGGAAAATAATTAATTTAAACGTTGAAATTCATCGTTTGGAAAATAATTAATTTAAACGTCGAATTTCATCGTTTGGAAAATAATTAATTTAAACGTCGAATTTCATCGTTTGGAAAATAATTAATTTAAACGTTGAAATTCATCGTTTGGAAAATAATTAATTTAAACGTCGAATTTCATTCGTTTTGGAAAAATAATTAATTTAAACGTTGAAATTCATCGTTTGGAAAATAATTAATTTAAACGTCGAATTTCATCGTTTGGAAAATAATTAATTTAAACGTCGATTTCATTTTGGAAAATAATTAATTAAACGTTTCATCGTTTGGAAAATAATTAATTTAAACGTTGAATTTCATCGTTTGGAAAAATAATTAATTTTAAACGTCGAATTTCATCGTTTGCGAAAATAATTAACTTTAAACGTTCGAAATTTCATCGTTTGGAAAATAATTAATTTAAACGTCGAATTTCATCGTTTGGAAAATAATTAATTTAAACGTCGAATTTCATCGTTTGAAAATAATTAATTAAACTTGAATTTCTCGTTTGGAAAAATAATAATTTAAACGTTGAAATTCATCGTTTTGGACAAATTAAATTAATTTAAACGTCGAATTTCATCGTTTGAAAATAATTAATTTGAAACGTTGAAATTCATTGTTTGGAAAATAATTAATTTAAACGTCGAATTTCATCGTTTGGAAAATAAATTAATTTAAACGTCGAATTTCATCGTTTGGAAATAATTATTTAACGTTGAAATTCATCGTTTGGAAAATAATTAATTTAAACGGTTCGAAATTTCATTCTGTTTGGTAAAATAATTAATTAAACGTCGAATTTCATCGGTTTTGGGAAAATAATTAATTTAAACGTGAAATTTCATCGTTTGGAAAATAATTAATTTAACCGTTTCGGAAATAATTCATTTCGTTTGGAAATATTCAATTAATTAATTTAAACGTCGAATTTCATCGTTTGGAAAATAATTAATTTAAACGTTTCGAATATTAACATCTGTTGGAAAATAATTAATTTAAACGTGAATTTCATCGTTTGGAAAATAATTAATTTAAACGTCGAATTTCATCGTTTGGAAAATAATTAATTTAAACGTCGAATTTCATCGTTTGGAAAATAATTAATTTAAACGTTGAATTTCATCGTTTGGAAAATAATTAATTTAAACGTCGAATTTCATCGTTTGGAAAATAATTAATTTAAACGTCGAATTTCATCGTTTGGAAAATAATTAATTTAAACGTCGAATTTCATCGTTTGGAAAATAATTAATTTAAACGTTGAATTTCATCGTTTGGAAAATAATTAATTTAAACGTCGAATTTCATCGTTTGGAAAATAATTAATTTAAACGTCGAATTTCATCGTTTGGAAAATAATTAATTTAAACGTCGAATTTCATCGTTTGGAAAATAATTAATTTAAACGTCGAATTTCATCGTTTGGAAAATAATTAATTTAAACGTTGAATTTCATCGTTTGGAAAATAATTAATTTAAACGTCGAATTTCATCGTTTGGAAAATAATTAATTTAAACGTCGAATTTCATCGTTTGGAAAATAATTAATTTAAACGTCGAATTTCATCGTTTGGAAAATAATTAATTTAAACGTCGAATTTCATCGTTTGGAAAATAATTAATTTAAACGTCGAATTTCATCGTTTGGAAAATAATTAATTTAAACGTCGAATTTCATCGTTTGGAAAATAATTAATTTAAACGTCGAATTTCATCGTTTGGAAAATAATTAATTTAAACGTTGAATTTCATCGTTTGGAAAATAATTAATTTAAACGTTGAATTTCATCGTTTGGAAAATAATTAATTTAAACGTCGAATTTCATCGTTTGAAAATAATTAATTTAATTAATTTCATCGATTTCGTTTGAAAAATAATTAATTTAAGTCGAATTTCATCGTTTGAAAATAATTAATTTAAACTCGAATTTCATCGTTTGGAAAATAATTAATTTAAACGTCGAATTTCATCGTTTGAAAATAATTAATTTAAACGTTGAATTTCATCGTTTGGAAAATAATTAATTTAAACGTCGAATTTCATCGTTTGGAAAATAATTAATTTAAACGTCGAATTTCATCGTTTGGAAAATAATTAATTTAAACGTCGAATTTCATCGTTTGGAAAATAATTAATTTAAACGTCGAATTTCATCGTTTGGAAAATAATTAATTTAAACGTCGAATTTCATCGTTTGGAAAATAATTAATTTAAACGTTGAATTTCATCGTTTGGAAAATAATTAATTTAAACGTCGAATTTCATCGTTTGGAAAATAATTAATTTAAACGTCGAATTTCATCGTTTGGAAAATAATTAATTTAAACGTCGAATTTCATCGTTTGGAAAATAATTAATTTAAACGTCGAATTTCATCGTTTGGAAAATAATTAATTTAAACGTCGAATTTCATCGTTTGGAAAATAATTAATTTAAACGTCGAATTTCATCGTTTGGAAAATAATTAATTTAAACGTCGAATTTCATCGTTTGGAAAATAATTAATTTAAACGTCGAATTTCATCGTTTGGAAAATAATTAATTTAAACGTTGAATTTCATCGTTTGGAAAATAATTAATTTAAACGTCGAATTTCATCGTTTGGAAAATAATTAATTTAAACGTTGAATTTCATCGTTTGGAAAATAATTAATTTAAACGTCGAATTTCATCGTTTGGAAAATAATTAATTTAAACGTTGAATTTCATCGTTTGGAAAATAATTAATTTAAACGTCGAATTTCATCGTTTGGAAAATAATTAATTTAAACGTTGAATTTCATCGTTTGGAAAATAATTAATTTAAACGTCGAATTTCATCGTTTGGAAAATAATTAATTTAAACGTCGAATTTCATCGTTTGGAAAATAATTAATTTAAACGTTGAATTTCATCGTTTGGAAAATAATTAATTTAAACGTCGAATTTCATCGTTTGGAAAATAATTAATTTAAACGTCGAATTTCATCGTTTGGAAAATAATTAATTTAAACGTTGAATTTCATCGTTTGGAAAATAATTAATTTAAACGTCGAATTTCATCGTTTGGAAAATAATTAATTTAAACGTTGAATTTCATCGTTTGGAAAATAATTAATTTAAACGTCGAATTTCATCGTTTGGAAAATAATTAATTTAAACGTTGAATTTCATCGTTTGGAAAATAATTAATTTAAACGTTGAATTTCATCGTTTGGAAAATAATTAATTTAAACGTCGAATTTCATCGTTTGGAAAATAATTAATTTAAACGTTGAATTTCATCGTTTGGAAAATAATTAATTTAAACGTCGAATTTCATCGTTTGGAAAATAATTAATTTAAACGTCGAATTTCATCGTTTGGAAAATAATTAATTTAAACGTTGAATTTCATCGTTTGGAAAATAATTAATTTAAACGTCGAATTTCATCGTTTGGAAAATAATTAATTTAAACGTCGAATTTCATCGTTTGGAAAATAATTAATTTAAACGTCGAATTTCATCGTTTGGAAAATAATTAATTTAAACGTTGAATTTCATCGTTTGGAAAATAATTAATTTAAACGTCGAATTTCATCGTTTGGAAAATAATTAATTTAAACGTCGAATTTCATCGTTTGGAAAATAATTAATTTAAACGTTGAATTTCATCGTTTGGAAAATAATTAATTTAAACGTCGAATTTCATCGTTTGGAAAATAATTAATTTAAACGTCGAATTTCATCGTTTGGAAAATAATTAATTTAAACGTTGAATTTCATCGTTTGGAAAATAATTAATTTAAACGTCGAATTTCATCGTTTGGAAAATAATTAATTTAAACGTTGCGAATTTCATCGTTTGGAAAATAATTAATTTAAACGTCGAATTTCATCGTTTGGAAAATAATTAATTTAAACGTTGAATTTCATCGTTTGGAAAATAATTAATTTAAACGTCGAATTTCATCGTTTGGAAAATAATTAATTTAAACGTTGAATTTCATCGTTTGGAAAATAATTAATTTAAACGTTGAATTTCATCGTTTGGAAAATAATTAATTTAAACGTCGAATTTCATCGTTTGGAAAATAATTAATTTTCGAATTCATCGTTAAATTAATTTTCGTTTTGAAAAATATATATATTCGAATTCAATTTCATCGTTTGAAAATAATTAATTTAAACGTCGAATTTCATCGTTTGGAAAATAATTAATTTAAACGTCGAATTTCATCGTTTGGAAAATAATTAATTTAAACGTTGAATTTCATCGTTTGGAAAATAATTAATTTAAACGTTGAATTTCATCGTTTGGAAAATAATTAATTTAAACGTCGAATTTCATCGTTTGGAAAATAATTAATTTAAACGTTGAATTTCATCGTTTGGAAAATAATTAATTTAAACGTCGAATTTCATCGTTTGGAAAATAATTAATTTAAACGTCGAATTTCATCGTTTGGAAAATAATTAATTTAAACGTTGAATTTCATCGTTTGGAAAATAATTAATTTAAACGTCGAATTTCATCGTTTGGAAAATAATTAATTTAAACGTCGAATTTCATCGTTTGGAAAATAATTAATTTAAACGTCGAATTTCATCGTTTGGAAAATAATTAATTTAAACGTTGAATTTCATCGTTTGGAAAATAATTAATTTAAACGTCGAATTTCATCGTTTGGAAAATAATTAATTTAAACGTCGAATTTCATCGTTTGGAAAATAATTAATTTAAACGTCGAATTTCATCGTTTGGAAAATAATTAATTTAAACGTTGAATTTCATCGTTTGGAAAATAATTAATTTAAACGTCGAATTTCATCGTTTGGAAAATAATTAATTTAAACGTCGAATTTCATCGTTTGGAAAATAATTAATTTAAACGTCGAATTTCATCGTTTGGAAAATAATTAATTTAAACGTTGAATTTCATCGTTTGGAAAATAATTAATTTAAACGTCGAATTTCATCGTTTGGAAAATAATTAATTTAAACGTCGAATTTCATCGTTTGGAAAATAATTAATTTAAACGTCGAATTTCATCGTTTGGAAAATAATTAATTTAAACGTTGAATTTCATCGTTTGGAAAATAATTAATTTAAACGTCGAATTTCATCGTTTGGAAAATAATTAATTTAAACGTCGAATTTCATCGTTTGGAAAATAATTAATTTAAACGTCGAATTTCATCGTTTGGAAAATAATTAATTTAAACGTCGAATTTCATCGTTTGGAAAATAATTAATTTAAACGTCGAATTTCATCGTTTGGAAAATAATTAATTTAAACGTCGAATTTCATCGTTTGGAAAATAATTAATTTAAACGTTGAATTTCATCGTTTGGAAAATAATTAATTTAAACGTCGAATTTCATCGTTTGGAAAATAATTAATTTAAACGTCGAATTTCATCGTTTGGAAAATAATTAATTTAAACGTTGAATTTCATCGTTTGGAAAATAATTAATTTAAACGTCGAATTTCATCGTTTGGAAAATAATTAATTTAAACGTTGAATTTCATCGTTTGGAAAATAATTAATTTAAACGTCGAATTTCATCGTTTGGAAAATAATTAATTTAAACGTTGAATTTCATCGTTTGGAAAATAATTAATTTAAACGTCGAATTTCATCGTTTGGAAAATAATTAATTTAAACGTTGAATTTCATCGTTTGGAAAATAATTAATTTAAACGTCGAATTTCATCGTTTGGAAAATAATTAATTTAAACGTCGAATTTCATCGTTTGGAAAATAATTAATTTAAAC
Source organism: Bradysia coprophila (assembly GCF_014529535.1). NCBI lineage: Eukaryota > Metazoa > Arthropoda > Insecta > Diptera > Sciaridae > Bradysia > Bradysia coprophila. The sequence continues at coordinate 719 of NW_023503326.1, read as the reverse complement.
GTCGAATTTCATCGTTTGGAAAATAATTAATTTAAACGTCGAATTTCATCGTTTGGAAAATAATTAATTTAAACGTCGAATTTCATCGTTTGGAAAATAATTAATTTAAACGTCGAATTTCATCGTTTGGAAAATAATTAATTTAAACGTCGAATTTCATCGTTTGGAAAATAATTAATTTAAACGTCGAATTTCATCGTTTGGAAAATAATTAATTTAAACGTCGAATTTCATCGTTTGGAAAATAATTAATTTAAACGTCGAATTTCATCGTTTGGAAAATAATTAATTTAAACGTCGAATTTCATCGTTTGGAAAATAATTAATTTAAACGTCGAATTTCATCGTTTGGAAAATAATTAATTTAAACGTCGAATTTCATCGTTTGGAAAATAATTAATTTAAACGTTGAATTTCATCGTTTGGAAAATAATTAATTTAAACGTTGAATTTCATCGTTTGGAAAATAATTAATTTAAACGTCGAATTTCATCGTTTGGAAAAAATTATTAATTTTAAGTTGAATTTATCGTTTGGAAAATAATTAATTTAAACGTGAATTTCATCGTTTGAAAATAATTAATTTAAACGTCGAATTTCATCGTTTGGAAAATAATTAATTTAAACGTCGAATTTCATCGTTTGGAAAATAATTAATTTAAACGTTGAATTCATCGTTTGGAAAATAATTAATTTAAACGTTGAATTTCATCGTTTGG